>NC_048409.1:11827511-11847215 GCF_013103735.1 Etheostoma cragini
TGTGTGTGTATATGTATATATACACACATATATATACACACACGCGTGTGTGTGTGCGTGCTCGCGCACACACACACACACGTTCAGGACCTATTCATGCACAAATGTGATGTCAGAGTGAGTGGGCTGCCAGCGCTGGACCAGCATGATTTTTTGTGGAGAAACTCGGTTTTACAGGTCTGCCGTTTAAAACAAGTAATCTAGTAGTTGACAAAATCATTTAAGTCCCGCGTGAACGCGCAAAAACGAGGGGAAGGGGTAAGAGATAGGGGTAAGACAGAGAAATGAGATTCAGCCTAAGTCGACTAAGAATTTCAGCCCTAACACCATCTTTAATGTTGGCAAATAGGCAATGTAGCAATAAAGGAAAGCCTGATTGGCCATTAGAAACTGACACACTTTCAACAGAGAGGCCTTTCTATAGCCTTATTTATATGCCTAATATTGCATATTAACTTCCTCTTCTTCTTGTAGGAGATACTGTCCCCATGTGTAATAAACATTTCCAGACCAATCTCCACATCTGTAAAAGACTAATTTGTTGTATTGGCCCTTGTGTCAGACACACACATCGGGTGTGAAGTATTTACTCTCTGCCATCCGTTAATTGTTAATCTTTGTTCAGAGTGTGTAAATGTGCACCATCTGTTACTTGTTAATCCTTGTTCAGTGTGTGTATAGTGTATATTGTAAATTATTATCTTGAGCTGGAACTGATAACCCTGTTATCTTGTTGAGCATGTTGGTGATCTGTCTGTGAAATGGTTATTACGCTGATCCCTCGAGGCGACCGAACCACGTCTCTGATAATAGAATTGCTTCTATTTAACAAAACAGGACATGGCAGGGAGGATCAAAAGCTCCATTCGGAGCCACTTCATGGCCTTTAAATTTAGTTTTTGATGGTACCAGTCACCGGTTTCTCATAAACATTAACATTTCCACATTCCCAGTAATTTCTTTGCCTTTGTGGCACCTTAATAACGTAGTGAGCGGAAAGCATTTTTGCCTCAAGTGTTTGTTTCTAGAGCCAACCTTGGGTGTTCATTGTGTTGGTGACAATGGAGCGGGAGATTACATGTTTAGATAGTGAATGGGTCTTATGACTTGGCTTGTGCATTGTGTCACTTAAATAGAATGTGGCCTTGTTTGGGGTGGGGGGGTGACAAAGCAAACTTATGATATATTTGACTGATTTTAAATATGCTAATATGCATGGTGATACTTGCATAGGCTTTATAAGGTCAAAAGATCATGGTCACTACAGTATATATTTATATTATATAAATATAAAAGTAGGGCTTGATAAGATCAGAAATTGCGATATTCTTGTCCCAACACCTCAATGGCGGAAATTTGTGCTTTAATAAAACATTTTTACAATGAGATTTTAGATATTCATCACTAATGTAGATATGATGACCTATGTGGGTAAACTTAAAAATGATAGAAGAGCAAGAACAGTCTGGTAACACAGATAATGACATCAATTTACTGTAATGCAGCCTTTAAAACCAGGAAAAGACAATTTATAAGCCATTTACAATATGATATCTAAGATAATATCTAGTGTCAAATCAAAATAACAATATAATACTACTAATATATAGCCCAGCCCTATATAAAAGGTCTGTGAAACGTCAGAAATAAACTACAATGCCCGTCTCAGTTTTCCAGAGCCCCAAGTTATGGATTCAAATTGTTATTTTGTCTGACCAGAACATATTCAATATACAATTACAAATTGAAAAACAGCAAATCCTCATATTGAGAAGCTGGAGTTAGAAAATGTTTGGTATGAACCATTCCATTGTAGATATCGCATATGTTTTGGATTATTGTCTTGTTGGAAGACAAATCTCCGTCCCACTCTCAGGTCTTTTGCAGACTCCATCAGGTTTTTCTTCCAGAATGGTGTTGTATTTGGCTCCATCCATCATCTCTGATCTTCTCCTTGTATGAGCTGAAAGTTTAGAGGGACGGCCGGGTCTTTGTAGGTTTGCAGTGGTCTGATACTCCTTCCAATTCAATATTATCGCTTGTGCATTGCTCCTTGGGATATTTAAAGCTTGGGAAATCTTTTTGTATCCAAATCCGGCTTTAAACTTCTCCACAACAGTATCCCGGACCTGCCTGGTGTGTTCCTTGGTCTTCATGATGCTCTCTGCGCTTTAAACGACCTCTGAGACTATCACAGAGCAGGTGCATTAATACGGAGACTTGATTACACACAGGTGGATTCTATTTATCACCATCAGTCATTTAGGACAACATTGGATCATTCAGAGATCCTCGCTGAACGTCTGGAGAGAGTTTGCTGCACTATAAGTAAAGGGGCTGAATACATTTTGCACGCCCAATTCTTCAGTTTTTTATTTGTTAAAAAGGTTTGAAATGTCTAATACATTTTGTTCCACTTCATAATTAGGTCCCACTTTTGGTTGATTCTTTACAAAAAAAAATAGTTTTATATCTTTGTTTGAAGCCTGAAATGTGGCAAAAGGTCAAAAAGTTCAAGGGGGCCGAATACTTTCGCAAGCTACTGTAGTTAATTTTTTTTTATGTGAGGTCATCAAAGAGTTCTGACTCTAGATTGAGTTTGAATCAGTCCCCTATAGATTAAACTGTATTGTTATATCACCACTTTGGGCTTCAGTAAAGTACAGTGAGAACACGAGTAGAGCTGCAAAGATGAATCGATTTAGTTACTACAACTATTGAATTAATTGCCATTTTGATCACTGCTTTAAGAAAAAGGATGTATTCTCTGATTCCCGTTTCTAAATTTAATTTATTTTCCGGTTTCTTCACTCCTCTGACAGCACACTCCAATTCTTTTGAGTTGTGTGCGAAACAAGACATTAAAGGGCATCATCTTGGGCTTTGGATGACACTCATCTACATTTTTCACCATTTTACTGACCAAAACACAAACCGATTCATCGAGAAAATCATCATCAGATTAATCGGCTATGAAAATAATTGTTGGTTGCAGCCCTAAACACGAGCGGCTCCTTTTTTTTACTGCCGGTGAGAAGCTGTTCTCGTTTGATTACATTCTTCCATTGCTGCACCATCATTGTGACTTGCTTTAACTCCACTGCCCGTGTGTTTGTATGGTTGTAGGTGAGTAGCAATGGGACTGCTGCAACAACAGACGGCGAGGCTGTGCAGACAGCTGAAAATGCACAGCCTCAGCAACAGCAGCCAGCACCTAACGCATGGCAGGTCATTAAAGGAGTCCTCTTCAGGTGAGCTTTTCTTTTTTGTCTTTTAATCTGGCAGGCTTCCATTTTCTCTTTACAAGACGAGAACAAGCCCACAGATAAAAGCTAACTCTGATAGAATGGATGTAATAATTAACTAAGTACATGATGGGTATATTATGCTGGTGTCAAAATCCTAATGAAAGCTTTATGTAGAGCCACAGCTCAGCTGAAGAGCAATCTGCTCCACATCCTGTTGTGTTGCCTGTCCATCTGCTCTTTTACTTTTTATTTTGTTTTAACATATCAGGAACTGATCTTTTTTGTATCACTTTAACTTATTATATAGGGTATTGTAGGTTAGACTGATTAAAAAACGGAAAACAAACATGTCAGTTCTTGATGTTTTAAAACATTTTGTAATGTTTTCTTTGTTTTGAATTGTACTATTTTGACCTTACTGATTTATGATGCAAGAAAAAGCCTCCTTCTATGAATGTAGAGTGAAGTAGGATATGATGTTATATGATGATGGGGGGGGTGTGTGTAATGTGTATAGGTGATGAGATGGATTATTAAATATAACCCATCCCCTATATTGCTCTCCTTTTTATATTTTGTCATTATTTATCTGTTTTCCCTCCATCTTTAAATCTTTTCTTCCGTATTTACTAAATTTTCTTGTCCTCCGACACCGTTTCACTTGTTTCTCCAGAATCTTCATAATCTGGGCGATTAGTAGCTGGTTCCGTCGAGGGCCGTCCACTCCAGACCCCAACACGCCAGCCGGGGCCCCCAGAGTACCCAGCAGGAACCTGTTCCCCAAGGACACCCTCATGGTATTACACCTGTCGCCGCTGTCCGTGGCCTGCATGGCCTGCTGTTATTTCTTTTTTATTTAATTGAAGCATTCTTAAACACCCTTCACACTGTTTTCCCCTGAAGCATTCTGACACCAAACCAAATTACTTACTTTGTAATATCATAAACACCTTTTTTATTTTCTCACTATGCTTGCAGGACCTGTACGTGTACTTGTCCCAGGAGGAGGTGTTCTCTGACTTCAACAACACAGAAGCCCTGTTTTGGTTCCAGAGGGACCTGGTCTATGGAGACTGGACCGTCGGGGAGAACGGGGACGGCTGTTACGAGCAATATAAGGAGTTGGACATCCCAGAGGTGAGAATGACTGAGGATAAAGAGGGGGTGCAAAGTGAGAGAGATGCAGCTTGAGAAAGAGGTAGCAACAGATGGATGGTGAGAGGGAACAGGTATTTCAGGATATTGGGTAGATGTTTGTGAAGCACAGGGAAAAGGAGTGAGTAATGAACTTGACACATTAAGGATGTAGATGTGTATTCGTCTGAAACTCTAATACCACCTCCTGTTTGGTGTGTTCCTCCAGGAAGTGCAACACAACGGTTCCCTTTACATGCACGTCTACTTCACTAAAACTGGATTCCACCCAGACCCCAAACGCAAGGGGCAGTATCGCAGACTGGCAACAGTTCATACAACACGAAGTAAGCACATGTGGAAAACACAGATTGTAAACTATAAACAAAAGTTGTAATAATAGATATTTTTTGAATTTTGAAGTGTTAACCTGTATTTGTTTACCCTTTCAGTGCTTAATAAATTCAAGCGAAGAAAGTTTATGAAGACCAAGAATCTGCTAACAGGAGAGACGGAAGTAGATCCTGAAATAATCAAGGTTGATACATTTTTGTTTTACTTATTAATTACTATTTTGTATACTGTAGAACTAGACCAATAAGTTGGCCAGGCCAGTATGTCACAGGAAATGGTTGGAGAAATTTCAGTCTCAGTATGTATGTCAGCTCTTGAGTAACAAGAAATTACAGCAAAGAAATGCCAAACTAGGTTTGAGGTTATTTAGAAATGGTGTCACCACTACATAAGTTCATTTTTCTACTGTGTTCGTCTTTGTCACACGAACTAATCAAGATTGATTTTTTAAATGTAAACATAAGTTACTATTGTTTGTATTATCAGATGCTTATTTTTTGGGGAAAACTCCATAATATCAATATCATCCCTAGAATCAGTACTGGTCAATCTGTTGGACACTGTTATGTTCCTTTTATGACATTGATTTCCATATAAATCCTGCAGAAACACCTGTTGTGGCTTATCATGGGAAAGGCTGTATCTGGATCAATGGCTGTACATTTCCAGGATAATTTTCTGCTGTTTTCAATCTCTGTTAGCTTTGGGAAGTGACAACAAGTTTTGAACTATTGAAGTGAATGCCTTTACTGTCATAGTACTTTACAATACAGCAGAATTAGAAGCGCTACTCCACTGGTTGCATACAATAAATAATCTTTACAGAACATATAAACAATAAAAAAGCAATGATCAGGGAAGGGCAAGTATCGAAGTCCAGGAGGTGACAGTGAATGACCGACTTGGTTTGTCTAACTACAGTTGGGAAGAAGCTATTTTTAAATCTGGTAGTGCGGTTTTGTATTAATTCTATAACTCCTGCCAGAGGGTAACAATGGAAACAGCTGGTGGCCAGGATGAGTATTGGCCTTGATGACGTTCTTGGCTCTTGACAGAGTGCGGCTGAGTGCAATATCTGACAGGGAGTGGGCAACCAATGATTTTTCTTTTCTTTTTTCTGCTATCTTGATAATTCTCTGCAGAGCCTTTTTGTCTGCAGCGGAAGACCGATGCAGTATAAAAGCATACTCTCTGTGATGAATCTGTAAAAGGACAGCAGCAGCTTCACATTCATGTTGTTTTCCCCCCCCGAGTATCCTCAGGAAATGAAGGTGCTGCGGCGCTTTTTTTGTGTTAGTCTGTTGTGTTAGTTGGCCATGAGAAACAGTCTGATATGGATGCACTGGAATTTGAATGAACTCTCCACTTAAAGCTACTCGCTGAAAATGGCAAGTTTGTTTCATAAAATTGGACCAGATTGGTGGGGATTTACAAAATACACACGCACACTACTGTGTGGTAGAGCCAGACCTCACTCCACAGCGCTGCGGAGATAAGTCTGGCAATGCGAGACCAATCATCAATAGAAATAATAGTTTCAAAGCTAAGACAAGATGCTTTTCACATTTGGTGATGCAGCTCACCACTGACATGTCAACTCAAATGTTTCCTCACAGCGAGCAGAGAGCCACGGCCCAGTGGAGATTATCTCTCATTGGCACCCCAACCTCACCATCAACATGGTGGATGACCACACCGCCTGGGTCAAAGGCTCTGTACCCCCTCCTCTAGACCAACGTAAGTTCCTCCCACTCACTTCTTTGCTACTAACTGTACATACGTGGGGCTGTACGTTTTAAAAGGGTTGCTTTTCTTAGTTCTTTTTGTGTCAATCCATCTTTGACATTTTCACTCCTCTATCACTAGATGTTAAGTTTGATGCAGTAAGTGGCGACTACTATCCCATCGTGTACTTCAATGACTACTGGAACCTTCAAAAGGACTACTATCCCATCAATGATACCCTGAAAACCCTCCCACTGCGCCTCGCCTACTGCCCACTGTCCTTGTGGCGTTGGCAGCTGTACGCTGCCCAAAATGCACGTTCACCGTGGAACTTCCTACCCGAGGACACCTACGAGCAGTCCGACGAAGACCAAGACTCTGTCAAGGTAAGACGTCGTCAGTCAGGAATATAATAGATGATGTGGAAGTGTTTTTGGTTCTTTGATAGAACCAAAGGGTTTGACTTCCTGTACAGGATGTTTAGTTGCAATAATAATGGCTTCTAATTTAGATCTTTATATTATGGTACACTGGAGAATAACTGCTGTCATTTTGGGTTTACATTGAAAAAAGAAGTGTTCTTTGTTCATATAAAGAGTTACTATGAGGCAGGTGCATCTTTACAACAGACATTTTAACTCCTGAGCAGTACATTACTTTCTATCGGAGTATCTTGTATGATATATGAAGTAACACCACATCTTTACTTACATCTCAACTGTCCCAAAACACTGAAAGCAGTTTGTAATACTGTGAAAATAAATCATTGAAGGTTGTAACTTTTAGACTAAAAACACCCTCTCTGTATAGGTGGCCCTTTTGGAAACCAACCCGTACCTGCTGGGAATCACCATCGTTGTCTCCATCGTGCACAGCATCTTCGAGTTTCTTGCCTTCAAGAATGGTAAGATCACAACAGCCGGTCTGTGTTGTTGAGGATTTAATTGTAAAATAGATTTCACAATATCCGTCTACGCCTCAGCTTTAACTTGATCTTAATCTCGTCCTCAGATATCCAGTTCTGGAACAGCAGGCAGTCTCTCGAAGGCCTCTCCGTGCGCTCCATCATATTTGGAGTCTTTCAGTCTCTGGTGGTGCTGCTGTACATCCTGGACAATGAAACTAACTTTGTGGTGCAGGTCAGCGTCTTCATCGGCCTTCTTATTGACCTGTGGAAAATCACCAAGGTCATGGACGTCAAAGTAAGTCAAGCCTATTTGCACAATATTGTTTAACAGTATTTAATAAAACTCCATAGATATTCTGAAAAAAATATCGTTCTCAAAACATTTTATATAGATTTCAGCATCTAATGCATCTTATTTTTACTTATGGTTGAAGATTATTCAACCAGAACATTGGGAGTTACCAGTAGATGTGTTAACCAGTGAATAGTTGAGAGAATGTTTGGTTTGAATGGAAACCAGCACACTCCTCTACTCGACTGGCCTGTAGATTACATTTGATGATAATAAGTCTAGCATGTTTTCTATCTTCCCCTTTTTGTTAATCCAACTGCTAACCCATTGTATCCATATATTCATTCTTCCTGTTGTGCTGTTATTACCATATTCCAGTAACCACCTATGTTTGTCTTTCTCTAGCTTGACCGAGAGAACAAAATCGCAGGGGTGTTGCCGAGATTGGTATTCAAAGACAAGTCAACATATGTGCAGTCTTCAACCAAAATCTATGACGATGTAAGTTAAACCAATACTTAACTGCAGCACTCATTCACACAAAAATCCTTTTAGAGGTCAATATATTTTATAACGGATGACCAACTCTGTTTCTCTTCTATGGACGTCTGATAGTTCCTTGAGCTCTAGACTGTTAAGTGTTTCGTAATAAAAAACTATAAAATACCCAAACACACTTCTCTGTTGGAATGAATAAAATATCACAAGCATGTCTCGTATGAAATATTAATTGATTTGCTTTGATAAGTCAATGTCTTTATACTGTTTCTGACAAAACCTTTCTTCTTGTAAACTGTGAACAGATGGCCTTCAAGTACCTGTCTTGGCTGCTCTACCCTCTGTTTGGCTGCTATGCGGTCTACAGTTTATTGTACGTAGAGCACAAAGGCTGGTACTCATGGGTACTCAGCATGCTCTATGGATTCTTGCTAACCTTTGGTAAGTATACCTGTAGCATTTATATACTCCACTACTTCTCATTTGGTCGTGTGTGTGCTTTTTGTTTTGTAGGGACTTTTTATTTTGATGCAAATTGCAGAAAAAAAACTATTTAAAAATAGAGTTCTTTTTCCTGTTGGTCTTGTTTGATGTTACAGTTCAGTATTTGTGATCATCAGATGAAAAATTAGTTACGTATAGTTACTTTAAGATTATAATCTAAAGTAAAGTATTTGCAAAAGAAAATCAAAATCATCTCTTGTATACTAATTTTTAACTTTATTCCTGGAACTATTTTTTTTTAATGTATTATTGATTTAACGCTAGCACATTGTGTCAAACGGGTTTTGCTCCTGTTTATGTAAATCTATATAGAGGCCAGAGATTTAACTGATAATTATAATTGTCTCTCTTATTTATCCTGTCTCTAAGTGGACGTGCATACAGCTAATGTTTTCACACTTGCATCATGATTGCATATCCAATTCCCAATAGCCTCTGCTAATGTGCTTTGTATTAATAGACTTCAGTCCCATTGCATCCTGTGTAGCTTACTGCCTCTGGTGTAAAATTGTTAATATTTCCTAAACGGTGCCTGCTTTTCCATCTCTGTTTTTTAGGTTTCATTACAATGACGCCACAGCTATTCATCAACTACAAAATGAAGTCTGTGGCCCACCTCCCATGGAGGATGCTCACTTACAAGGCTCTCAACACCTTTATTGATGACCTGTTTGCCTTCGTCATCAAGATGCCCATGATGTACAGGATAGGATGCCTCAGAGATGGTACGTCTTCCCTGATCTTGATGTATTTTTTTATAAGGTAACCAAGATCGGGGGAAGTTAAATAATCATCTTAAACATCTTGGTGTTTTTTTTGTTGTTGTTTTTTGCCGTAGGTGGTTTCAGGTTCAAACCATTGCTCAGCATGGTGGCAGTTTGTTTAAAGGGATGGACTGTCCTCATTCCTGGCCTTTCTGTTTTGACTTAAACACAGGCCATAAGTGACAATGTGCTTCAGTGTGTTCGAGTCCCTGTAAACACAATGCAACATTAATCAGCATCAGCCTTCCATGTCATCACATCTGTTATAATTAATCCTCCGAATTGGATTAGGACACCTAGTGTCAACTCATCAGATATCACTGATATCCATAATGCCCTTTGCTATTAGCAGATAACTTATGACGCTGTTTTAGTGTAATTAATTAAACTAAACACAACTGTGTTTTCTTTAACTTCATGGTCTGTGCAGTGGTCAGTGTGTTGTTGTTGTTTTGAAACTACTGTAATTTTCTATTTGTAATTAGGACTAGGAAACTCTTAATACCTTTCCTGAGCTTTCTTTCTGAAAGCTCTGATGCAGCTTACTTTGTGCATAACACAGAATTGCCTGAAAACCAAACAAACGTGGTATTTAAAACCAAATTGCAGCTTGCTCACTGACATTACATCTTTACATGATGACCAAGCCTAAAGTTTGATTTGGATTTAAAGACTTCCTATAACTACATCTGTTTGTAATCAAAGAAAAATGTTTAATGCATTTCGATTATACTTGTTTCTCACTGGACTAACTTCTTGTTTCGTCTCTTTAGACGTGGTGTTCTTCATCTACCTTTACCAGCGCTGGATCTATCGGGTAGATCCCAACAGGGTCAATGAGTTTGGCACCAGCGGAGTGGACCACGTCCCGGACAACACTGCAGCGGAAGATGCTGCTCCTGCCGCCCTCACAGACAAACCAGAGGGGGAGAAAAAGAATGATTAAGCAGGACCACGCCCTTATCTGCCTCCCGGCCCGCCCGGCTGGGGCAAAGAGGACTTGTGAAAATTAGGCAGGCAGGGAAGTCGTCGTTTAGCTGTCATGGACGCCACTACAAAACAAATGCAGTTCAACTGTTCCCTGTGATTTCTGTGTGGATCCACAGAGAATCATATTCAGTGTAGACTTGGTAAATTCTTATTTCTGTTCCCCGCCCCCTCGTTTTGCAGTTCAAGTGAAGTAAAACAAAACGTGATGTACTGTATTCTGTATGATTTTTCGGAGGGTAACAATGTCTTGGCGTAGAGGTTGGGAGGGGGAACTGGTCGCAGTTGTACTACTTTTTTTTATATACAGGGGAAAAATGAGGCTGAGTGCAGCTTTTTTTTGTTATGTAGATTCCTTGTGAATTTTGCTTTTCATTCCATGTGAGCACCGTGTTTCGGATTGCCTGGAAACTGGTGAGTAACTGCTGGAGGAAACTGGAAAGCTCACGAGCCACCAAGGAGGTTGAAATCGAGAGGTGGTGAGTGGAGACGAGATGGACCACCCTTCAGGATACCACCCACAATACAGTGACTACTACCCTCAATTTTAAACAGATGGTAATGTTCTAAACTTGAACCTAAAAAAATAACAGCCTTGTTGGTATTAATATAAATATATTAATATTGTCAATGACTTAATTTTTGTTTTTTCAGTCACTGAACCATTCTTTTTGTATGTCCTCAAACTGTACAGAATCTCAGCTTGTCATGTTAATAATACTGTTGTCAAATCTGTCTAGCAATAGCTAATTTGCAAGTCTAGTTTTTTAATTTAACCCCTTCAGCTGGACGTCTGATTTTCAAATAGTATCACCTTCACGCTCCAAACCAGATCACCTTGACAGACACAGTGGGGCAGTCGGGTGTTTGCTGGAAGAATTACAGTGTCTCTTGTTTTAATTTTGAGTGCTGTAAATCCTGAAACAAAGAAGGTTCCATATTGGTACATATTAAATTTTGATTCATTCATGTTTATAGTAAAATTTAAGTGTGATTTAAAATGTATATGCAAAGTTTTACTCTATTTTTTTACATACCACTCTAGATTTCAAAAACAATATTTTTGCATGGAACATTGAGTTTTGCACATTTTCTATTGATTTTATAGAATATACAGTTTATGTGTGCTTATACAGCATGCCCATCGTTATGTAGTTAGGTCTATGCACTCTTTTAACCCTGATTGGATGAGTTATAGAGCGCAGCAAATTATTTTTTTATTATTGATAGCAAGTATGTTACCTGATGCTTGTTTTGGCTGAAAACTGAACGACCATTTTTCCAGAGCCCAATGTGAAATTTCCAATTGTTTTGTTCAACTAAAAGTCCAGAACTAAATAAAAAAAAAAAAAAAAAATGAGGGAAGCATACAAGAATTAGATAAAAAAGGCTGAAACAAGCAAATCTTTTGTGTATTTTTGCTCAGAAAAGTCTCAAAGAAATAAAAAAAAGTACTTTATTTATTATTAATAGGACAAATAGTACTTCAGTATGATCATCAAACACTGTAAATTCAAATTGTAATGTTTAGTGAATGGTCAATACTGGCACAAAATACCAGAAACTGATGTGTAAGCGTTTATAACATGGTAAAAATACTGAATTTAACACTTCTGGAAATCAGACTTAACATTCAATTTAAACCTCCAGATTGTGGCTTAAAAACCTGGTTTCAGACCTCCGTTTAATTTATTCATTTAGGTTATACTTTTCCAGGTTAGGAAACAGTGCTTTATCTTAAACACCACAGCAGCTGATATGATTTTTTTTCTTCCCAACTGTCCCTGCTAAGTCACTGCTTCCTCCAAACACCTCAACTTTCGCTTTCCATTTCCTTTAAATCGCGTGTTGTGTCTCCATCAGGTGTCACTGTTGCGCTTCGTAACATCGAGCAAAATGGTCTGAAAAGTTGATGTCAAATAAACTGAGTCACGTCACTGTTTTTAAGGGCAGTTACTAAATGTTCAGCGAATTTATAGGCGCAGTTTGACAACTAAATATTTATGATAAAAACAGTCATCCCCGCTTCTCCATCAGTTTGTTTTAGAAACGAGATAATGACACGATGCAACAGGATTAATATTTAAGACATTAGTTTCTATATCTAGGACTAACTGGTTTTGACTAGCCTGGATTATATGTGTGGCGATGGGGGTCATTTAAATATTAAGTAAATAACTAAAGTTCAGTAAAAACAATTACCTAATGGAAAGAAAACTTTTTTTTTGCATACACGGTCCCCTTTGGGCTCAACATATTGAATATTGAAATTAGTAAAACATTTGAGCTTTAGCATGGTACCTGCTGTCCCCCATGTGGTGGTTCCCCTCTGGGAGGTGATGTGACGTTCAGGGGATTTCCACACCCTGTGCCAGCCAATCAGAGCGGGGCAGCAGCAGAAACACAAAACTGAAGCAAACTAAGCTTCAGACATCATACAACACATGGCGTCAAGTCCTGTTGTCAGTATTTGACGGGTGGGTACAGACACTCGGAGCTAGTTTGACGCCTGACAAGTCTTTAACGTAACTTTTCAACAAAGAGAGACGTTCGGACCCTGAATAGACTACCGGAAATAATTCAAGGACACGCTGGCGGAGTTCATGGTCTTTAAGGACTCCTTGCATGCAATGAAAGACATGGATGTCTTCAACGGTATCTCTGGTAGGTTTTACGTTATACTCTTAGTTTGTATGTGAGTAAGTGTGTGTGTGTGTGTGTGTGTGTGAGTGAGAGAGAGAGAGAGAGAGAGAGAAGAGGGGGGTGCGGGCTGACATCATCACCAGGCATGTGATTGATGTGAGAGCCGTGCAGCCAACACCCTTTCCCAGGAACGGAGCACTCATACCCGCGGCTCTCACTCCCTCTGTGACTGCTCCAATTTATGCTGTTTTTTTAACATTTAACAGCTGAGTTGTTGCTGTTTCTTTTATATTCTGACGCTTTCTGTTTTCCCCGCAGAGACGCGAGGACCGTCAGACTTTGGTGAGTATTAAACTCCTGTTTTGGCTTTTTACATTTTGCTTAAGAGACAAACCGAGTCAAGCATGTGTGGGTTGTGAGGCGTTATTGCAAAGTGTGACCTGAGACGACCTCGTGCAGTAGGAGAAGTCAGACGACCGTTAGTATGCTAGTTCTTCTTCCTCTTCTTTATAGTGGTGTTCGTTCGTTTCACTGGGAACCAGATGACTGAGGTTACCCCGATGTGCAAAACTATATAATTAAGACAACAATATTAAGCATTATATTATATATTATATATGTATTTAATTTATTTATTGCATTTAAGGCTGCAACCTATTTTCCTTATTCATTAATCTACCTATTATTTTCTCGTTTAGGCTTAGTTTTCTATGCAGTGTATACAATGTTTTAGGAAATGTAGCCTACTGTAATTACAATTCCACAAAACCCAAGTTTGCATATGCAAATTGCTTGCACGTATTGGGATTGTAGTTTAAAACCAATAGGTATTGAGTTTACTAAGTATAAACCAACAAATATTCACACATGAGAAGCTGAACCCAGTGATTTGTGTTTACACGATCTTTTGGCAAACTTACTTAAATGATTACTTTGATTATCGAAATTGTTCCTGAAGGATTTAATAATAATAATAATAATAATAGATGTATGCTTCACCTCAGCGGTAAACTAGTTTCAGTTTGTTTGGAAAGTGTCAGACATCTAACGTTAGACCTCAACCGCAAGTTTGAATATGTATGCACATACTTGTAACCATAGCAACAGCTGTCACTCAACCATTTCTAGCAACGCGTTTTATGTTTTGGCAATTGGCTAAACACAATTATGCACATTTAGATCTCCTGATATGGAAGATAATTTACTTTTAAGATAATCATTTGTCTGTATACAAACAGAAAGGCAAATTGTTGACACACACAGCTGTAACACATGCATTGTTTTATGCTGTGCATAAAACAAATAAAACGGCTTACATAAAATACAAAACTGTATTTCTTTCCCCTGGAACGTGTTTTCTTGTGATCGGTTTAATTATGTAGTAGTGTTAATAATAATCACATTCATTAAATGTATGGAATTTTTTGTGTAAGTCAATGATTGCCTCTTTGCCTGCAGGGTTAATGTTATATTCCATAAAAATGTGTACATTTATTAGTATGTTAATATTTATATTAACATACTAATAAATGTACACATAAATGTACACATCAGACATTCCACATTTATTGGAATGTCTGATTCCAAGCTGTCTTTGTTTAAGATGTAAAGACAAAAAAACTTGTTGGAGGCCATGAAGTAAATAAATATTAAGTTATGTTTTTTTATTGAAACTTCATTTATAATGTCTATCATTTCTCTTTTATAATGTAATGTCAGCACAGTTCATTATTTAATCTGAAGGTTTTAGCATTTTATATCCTTTTTGCTAAGATCATTTTGTAGTTGCAGCCCCACGTCTCTGAGAAAAAGTGAAATTGTATTAATAAAGCTGTCTTACCTTTATTCTTTGTTGTTGAGTATTGATTATTAATAAATCAGCTATGACGTTTTAATAATAATTAGTAATCAATAATTGTTTTCAGACATTTTACACCAACATTACCATAGTTACATTGGCCGTCTGAGAAACTGTCAAAATTATTGTTTATTTTTTACAGACCTCATTGAGGAGATCATCACAGAGGAGGGAGAGCGGTCGCGTGCCTCCTTCCCCAGACCTCCGGCCCCCCCTGCTGACCTCCTCTGTCAGCCGCACAGTCAGAACCACAGGATGCCCAGCCAGAGCCCCCCACTGCCATCCCAGCCCGTCCTGGTGGCGAGAGGCACAGCATGTCAGGTGAGTGGGTACAAGGCAAGGCAACTTTATTTGTATAGAACATTTCAGCAACAGGGCAATTTACAGTGCTTCACACAAAAACAGTAAAAAAAAAAACATATAAAACACAAAAATAAAAGTTACCGTGCACCATAAGAAAATAAACATTAAAGAAATGAATAACCATTTAGAGAAAGGTCTTCAGCCTTGATTTAAATGAACAGAGTAGCAGCGGATCTGCAGTGTTCTGGGAGTTTGTTCCAGATATGTGGAGCATAGAAAGTGAACAGGCTTCCACCTGTTTGGTTCTGACTTTGGGGACAGAAAGCAGACTTGTCCCAGATGACCTGAGAGGTCTGGGTTGTTTGTAGTGTAGTAGAAGATCAGAAATGTATTTTGGCCCTGAACCATTTAGTGATTTATAAACCAGCAAAAGTACTTTGAAATCAATTATTTGAGGCACAGGAAGCCAGTGTAAGGACTTCAGAACTGGAGTGATGTGATCCACTCTCTGGGTCTTAGTGAGGACCTGAGCAGCAGCGTTCTGAATCAACTGCAGCTGTCTGAGAGATTTATTTTTATTTTTAGGGAGACTTGTAAAGACACCGTTACAGTAGTCAAGTCTGCTGTTTTTCTAAATCCTGTTGACACATAAGTCCTTTAACCCATGATATATCCTTAAGGTGATAATAGACTGACTTTGTATTTGTCTTATTGTCTTTGTGGCCAAGATTTCTGACTTTGTCTGTTGTTTTTAACATTGTTGTTTTGAAGCTGAGCGCAGACTTTTAATTATTCCTCTTTTGCGCCAAAAACAACTACCTCAGTTTTCTTTCATTTAATTTCAGAAAGTTCTGGCACATCCAGCCGTTAATTTATTCAATGCACTTAGTCAGTTTTTGTATTGGACTATAGTCCCCTGGCGATAAGGTTATGTAAATTAGTGTGTCATCCACATAACAATGGAATGTTATTTAGTTGTTTTCCATCATCTGAGCCAGTTGAAGCATGTAGATTGTAAACAGAAGAAGCCCCAGAATGGAGCCTTGCGGAACTCCGCACGTCATATTTGTATGCTGACATGCATAATTACCTATTGACACAAAGTAGTCCTTATTCTTTAAGTAGGATTCAAACCAGTTTAGTACTGAGCCAGAAACGCCAACCCAGTTTTCCACTCGGTCTAGTAAGATGTCATGGTCGACCGTGTCAAATGCAGCACTGAGATCAAGTAATACTAAGACTGAAATTTTGCCACTATCTGGGTTTAGCTGGATGTCATTAAAGACTTAAACAAGAGCCGTCTCAGTGCTGTGGTGTGGTTGGAAACCAAATTGAAAGGTATCAAAACTGTTGTTTAGTGAGAAGAAATGGTTGGGTTGTTGAAAAACAACTTTTTCAATGATTTTACTCAAAAACTGAAGGTTTGATATTGGCCTAAAGTTGCTCATTAGTGATGTGTCTAGATTGTTCTTTTTTAAGAGTGCCTTGATTACTGCAGTTTTCAGGACCTGTGGAAAGATACCTGAAATAAGAGACGTGTTCACAATCTTTAGAAGATCAGAAGCCAAACAATTCGAAACGTTTTAGAAAACACCCATTGGTAGAATATTGACGCAACATGGGGTTTTCAGATGTTGTATAATGTCCTCCAGGTTTTCACGGTTGATTTTATGAAATTCTGTCATATTGGAACTAGTTTTGCTTGAACTAAGTGAAAACACATATCCTGTACTTGACATGGAGGCACTGACTCTTTGTCTAATCTTCTGAATTTTGTCTTTGAAGAAGGAGGCAATTCATTGCAGGCCTTGGTAAATAAAAGATCAGATTCTACTGGTACTGGAGGGTTTGTTAACCTGTCGACAGTAGCAAACAAAGCACGTGAATTATTATTGTTTCTAGCGATAATGTCAGAGAAGAAAGACCTTGCATTCCTTAGTTACAATATATGAATGCAAAGTCTCTCTTTATAGGTATTATAATGGACCAGGATATTTGTTTTTTGCCACCTTTTGTCAGCTTTTCGACACCATGGGGATCTTCTCTTACCAGAGATAACTTTGACCTTAGTGGTAGCAATGGCATCAATGTACTTTGTAATTTTACAGTTGAAATTATCTACAAGCTCAGTAACTGAGACCCCAGAGGGGGCGGGTGTGGATGTGTAAAGCTAATTGAATATTTCACTGGTGTTTTCAGTGATATACGGTTTTCTTGTTAACTTTGTTTGGACACTTTTGGGCACAGAGATAGTGCCGTTACAGAAAACACAGGAATGATCGGAGAGATTAACATCAGTCACCACAACCTTGGAAATATTCAGACCCTTGGAGACAATCAAGTCCAGAGTGTGCCCCTTATTGTGCGTGGGCTCTGTTACATGCTGAGTCAGTCCATAGTTCTCAAAAACAACACAGTTCTTTCGTCCCTCTGTCCTGGGGGTTGTCAACATGAATGTTAAAATCACCCCCAATGATTACAGTATCAAATTTATTACAGATTATAGACAGCAGTTTAATGAAGTCATCAATGAAGGTTGCACAATATTTAGGTGGCCTGTAGATATTTATAAATATAGCTTGAGGGGAGGACCTTAACTGAAGAGCCACATATTTAAAAGAAGCAAAATTTCCATAACATATTTGTGTACAGTGGACTGAGTCAATAAACAAAATGGTGACTCCAACGCCTTTCTTATTCACTCTAGTCTCCCTCATAAAACTGAAATTGTAATGGTCTAACCAGGTTTCAGTTAAAAACATAAAATCTAGATTGTGATTAATAATAAAATCATTGATTAAAAAGGTTTTTCCTTCCAAAGACCTGACGTTTAGTAAAGCTAGTGTTGGTGTGTTTCAATTTTTGGGGACTGGCTGTAGCTGATCAGGAATGGATGCTACATTTGCTAAGTTTGCAGTTAAGTGCATATTCACCATCCTTTTTATATTACCTATCGCAACATAACTTGAGGAAGAATTTAATTCACACGGCCCAGGCTTGTCCTGGAAAGACTCATGAGTGCCACTAGGTGTGCAGACTGGACCTGATACATATCAGTTAATGCTTGCTGGATTTTGCACACAAGCATTCTTATCAGTCTGGGGAGAAGGAGTTAGCTCCCATCCTGGCAGAAGTGCGAAGGGTCGAACGATGGAGGGGAAGAAGAAGGGCAGAAAGTAAAGTAGGTTAGAGGTGAACAGCTTTACATCCATCTAATTTAAAAAGATGTTTGCGTCCCAGAAAGTGTTAAAATTGTCAATGTACTGCAGAAAATGGATAGTTTATTCAGTTGAAAGCCATTTGTTTAGTGCCAACAGTCAGCTAAATCTCTCAGCTCCTCTTTGAACAGGCGGTATAGGGCCACTGATAAACACATCTGTGTTTAGGGAGCTGACTTTGTTCAGCAGTTCCATAAAGTCCAGTTACTGCAATTCAGACTGTTGCTTTACAACATTATGTGACCCTATATGCAATATAACGTTCTTCATAGTTGGGTGTGCTTCCACGATATCCGGGATTCTTTGGGTCAAGTCAGACACCATGTCTTTGGGAAACAGTGTATTTTGGTGTTTTTACTGCTTTTTAAATCTTTTACAGCAGAGTCCCCCACAATCAGGGTTTGAGGCCCAGTTGTAAGCTTTCCCTGTAGCTTTTTATTTTTTGAATTGCTCTTAGTCCTTACCCTGCTGTGTGATGACGAAACGCAATCCCGACCATCAAATGGATGTCCAGCGTCTTGCAGGGGAGGAGCAAATCTGTTATCCAGTTTCACACCCAGTTGTTGGGGAAGCATTTTGTTGCTAATTTTTCCTTTCACAATTGTCCACGGTTGTGTCCTACTAAGTACAGGGGTTGAAGAGGCGTTCTGCCTGGATGATGCAGGTCAGCCGTTCGTATCAAAAATCTCAGGGCAAAAACATTACAAAAACATCTTTTTGTGTTTTAGACAATACATCTGCCTGGTTTCATCACAGTTTGAGGTTTCCTACATTTCCTAGACTAGATTGTTGGCAACACCCAGAGAGCAGACATGAAGGCAAATAGAGCAGCAGCGGACCTTAACAAACACAATAAAGTTACACAATAAATCCTTTTCTAAATACTTAGTGTATATAAAGTGTTAGAGAAGCTGCATATTTTGGCATCTTAAGACTGAATATAGATGTAATTTTAAAGATTTAAGTAAATTATCTATGAAATACTTTTGCTACCAGACCTAAAACGTTTCCCAGCTTGTCTTTGGACTACATTAATGCCAAAACAAATAATCCATTAATCACATTTTTTAAGAATTATTTCATTCACGAAGTTAAGTATTAAGCGAAAATGGATCTGGTTCTAGCTTCTTAAAAGTGAATCAATGTAAACAACCGTTTGTTGCAGCTTTAGACTATACACCACTTATGATCTATGTACAGATGTGCTCAAATTTGTTGGTACCCTTACAGCTCATTGAAATAATGCTTCATTCCTCCTGAAAAGTGATG
>NC_048409.1:11847315-11852204 GCF_013103735.1 Etheostoma cragini
TTTCAAGTTATTTCAGAGAAAATTGTGCATTCTTCGTTTTTTGTGGAGGGGTACCAACAAATTTGAGCACGTCTGTAAATACAGACAAATGTCAACAGACCAGTGTAACACTGCCTTTGCGGGCCATTAAAAGCTTGTTAATAATAAACTCATCAACAGAGGAAGCTTCAGTCATGCTTCTTTTCTCTTGTGATGTAAAAAGAGATGACTGCAGCTTTCTTTGTTAAAGTATTACATGTTGGTGGAAGACACTGCAGTGTCATTCATGTGTTGCTTGCAGACAGTTGGGTTTAGTAGTATACAGTAGTATTCAGGCAGCCAGGCAAGTTTAAGCTCTTACCATAAAGCACGTGGTTTACAGATCAACAGTGTTGATATCTGATACGACTGCAGTGACGCTGCAGCCTGGACAGACTGGTAATGATGTAGGTCACAAGAAAACATCTGAAA
Source organism: Etheostoma cragini (assembly GCF_013103735.1). Taxonomy (NCBI): domain Eukaryota; kingdom Metazoa; phylum Chordata; class Actinopteri; order Perciformes; family Percidae; genus Etheostoma; species Etheostoma cragini. Next base: position 11,847,766 of record NC_048409.1, read on the forward strand.
CTCTTTATTAGCAAATGAACTGCATGTGAGATTGTTTTTTGTTGTTGTGTGTGTGTATATACAGTTTACATACCCCCTTTTTCTAAAGGGGTACAGAGGATGTTTAAGGGGTGATGGCAGGTCAACAAGAGCTTCCACATAGAAGTGGTATATAGCATTTGAAAACTGGGGACATGACGAGAGCTCATACCTTTCTGTCAAGTTTTTCTAGCCAATCAGAAAAAATAAATGATTAACTTATTAAATAAAATGTACATTGTACGCCCGTGATATGAGTTTATGATGGCCATGCTCATGCTCACTTATGTCTTTTAGGTTGTTGCAGCAGTTTTGGGGTTGATACCATTTGTCACACATATTTGGTGCACATTTAAATCAACCACTCAATAATTGATAAAAACAGAAATACTACATTAAGACACCAAAACCTATTTTTTGTATGGAACACCAAAAAAAAAATCTTACTGTAATTTGGTATCAAACTTTTGACATTTGGAGATTTCTGCAAGAATTGCATTTTTTGTGTTTGGAAGGCGAGCACTTCTGACCTGAAAACTGTTGCCCTTATTTTCTATTTACCTAGGAAAGCCATACATCCTCTGAATGCCCTCTAGTTCTCTAGTTTTTGGTTGTAAAGTTTCAATAGGCTGTGATTATCCTAAAGATAACGGGTCATTTTAAACAGTGACACAAGTTTCAGAAAATGGTCTCACCAAATTGAAATGGCTATAGGGACTAACATCATGACACTTGAATACAAGCAGGATCATTGAATCCACAGTAGTCTCAGCTTTTCAGTCATACCCAATTTATGCAACTCCAAGACTGTTTAGGGGCCCCACTATGCAGAAATATTAAAACACACCTTTTTAGAATAGGCGAAAATAACCGATTTATGCTGCATGAGAAAAGATGCATGGTTGTTTGCCCAAAGTGCATGGGACATGGGCATATATGTAAAAGGGAAAATTGTGGGTACACATAAAACCCATTTTCATTTCGATACCATGAGGGGAAAGGTCCAAGGGACTCCGTGGAAAATGGCCATACTACTTTTTCTCCCTCCAAACTTTAGCCAAACTTTGGAGCATAATTTAGCCACGTTCCCTCACAAGCTAGCTACAGCCTCTGAATGTCTTTGTGGCCTTTGATAGAGGGTGACACACCTCCTCAGCATGCCTTTCTGTGAGAGGAGGAGGAGGAGGAGTTGGAAAAACTGTAATCTGACTCCTACTTTCAGTTTGGGGTCTTTTTTGTTTACAAGCCAAACCTACCAAGGGGTGAAAGGTCACATTCTTTGCCCCGCGCTGCTTCTCCAATTGGTCGATCCATGTCACGTTGAGCTGACTTCCTATTTCCTGCTAGCTAGCTCAGTCTGCTCAGGCCTTTGTTTAGCGCCAGTGTTTTAAGGCTAATAGGTTTGCAAAGGCTAACACGCTCATGACAACAGACGCCTGTGGCTTGTCAGGATATTGTGAAACATGATCTCATGCTGAGGCATCATCCATATCTCTGCAGCAACGGTTTAATGAGCTCTCAGCCTGATTTCCTGCTTCACAGGTGACCAAGAGTTCAACATTTTTACTTCTTTGTTCCTTACAGGTTTGATTATTCATCTGTTGTTACGCTGATGCTTCACATAGACTTAAACCTTGAGTGTGTTTTCTTTCTGATAGTCTTTCTTCCTTGTACTTGACATGGAAGCTGGCCAGAAGCCTAAGTGAAGATGGGGAGCACTGCAAATAGATAAAGAAAGTGAAAGCAGCACTGAGGGAGATATAGTCAACAACAAAAGTCTAAGTGGGAACGGAAAGCTTGGTGGTCTGTGGTGTAACGGGGAAAAGAGTTACTAAAGTGTAAGAAGAAGAGTCAAACGAGCACATGGTTAACTCTTTGCTCTAATAGATAGCACATGTATGAAGGAAAAAAACATACAGTGAGTTTTGCTGCTTGGTTTCACTGAAGCCACGATGCAGAATGCTTCACCTACAGTGTCATCTGCTATAATGGATTAAAGACGCCTGGTTCTCGGGTTTATACTTTAAAAACAAGCCTAAGGTGAAGCTTTTGGACTCATGCGATGATTAATGGAAGAGGAAAGTTGTAAATAACATTTTGTTACATAAGTTTTTGTTGTGTTTTGTTAACTTTTCTCTGTAGTCTTCTCCAGCCATTTGAAACATTTGTATTGTTTTATCTGTTGCATGTTTTTATGCTACTGTCTTGGCCAGGTCTCCATTGCAAAACCGGTTTCCAACCTCAATGGCTCTTAGCTGGTTAAATAAGGGTTGAATAATGTTGTAAATAAGGTTGTGTTATTGTTTTTCCACAGCCGACCTGCACCTTCCCTCAGCCCCAGCAGCAGTCGCGCACTCTTAGAGAGATGGCTCATTCTTCTCGGGGAGCCGCCTCTCCGACTGGTACTTCTCGGCGTGGTCGAGGCTCTAAGAGCTCCGGCTGCAGTTCCTCTCAGAGCCGCGGAGACGACATCGAGATGCTGGAGCGGCTTCTGAATAAGCCCAAGCTGGTGGTGGTGGAGGAGCCCAAGGAGAGAGGCATGAGGTTTCGCTATGAATGTGAGGGGCGCTCGGCCGGCAGCATCCTGGGGGCATCCAGCACCGAAACCAACAAGAGTCAGCCTACCATAGAGGTACAAACAAAACAGTTAATTGTTGTGTGTTTTGGACAATACAGGGGGTTTACTAGCTCTGAGTGACAGTTTTTAACCACCGTTGGTTTTGTTTGTTTTGTGCACGGCAACCCCTTGTGTCAATCGGTGCAGACGGGTGGAGCTAGGAGGATGTGGGTTGTAGGAGTCAATTAGAAAGTCCCCACAAATCCCAGCCCAAGTGTTGTCAAAGATGGGCGGTTTAGCCCCTGCCCACATATTAACAAACACTCCTACACATGACAAGGAGGACACTCACAGGTGTGTGAGGATTTTAACGGTGAAAAATCAGTGGATTTCTGCAATTTGTGTAAAAGAAATGTCATTATTTAAGTAAACCCTTGATTTTGAATCATACTTGGGGAAATTGTTACCTCAGGCACTGGTGATCGGTCAGTTATAATAACAGAAAAGGAGGGAGGCCGTCAAATGGAGGAAATTGAGAATATTTAATATGCTAAATATATGCAAAAACACAGACTCTCCATGGTAAAAGGATTTGATTGGCAGCTACTCTGAATCCTCTGGCCGCATCTGTTGCATGTTTTAATATTTACTTAATCAATTATTTCAATTTGATGGCTCCCCTTCTTCTGTGTATTACAAATAAATTACATGTTGCACTACTTTTGGTATCACAGTGAGTGTGTTTTAATGTATGTGTGCGCTTTTGGTTGCTTATGGGGTCCAGATGTCAATATTTTTACGATTGCCTTGTCTTCTTCCTACTTCTTTACGTCATCTTCCTGTCCTGTTCTCTATTTCAGATTCAAGGTTCCATTGACCACTTAAAGAGGGCCACAGTCACAGTTTCCTTGGTGACCAAAGACCCCCCACACCGGCCTCACCCCCACTGCCTTGTGGGTAAAGACTGCCCAATTGGTTCAGGAATCTGCAAGGTCACGCTTAATCCACACAGCAACCGACGTCACAGGTGCTCATCCTATCCCTCATTGATGTCTCCTTTTAATTACTTTAAAAAAAAACATGTTCTTTTATCTTCACTTAACATCACATAATTTGTTTATTGAATTTTCTAACACACAAAATGTACCAACAATGTGTGTTTTATTTACTGTACCTGCAGCTTTACTAACCTCGGTGTTCAGTGTGTGAGGAGGAAAGAGCTGGATGTTTCACTTGAGAAGAGAAGAAGCCAAAATATTGACCCCTTTCAAAGTAAGACTCCCTAACTCACTGACTCACACACACTATCCCTCTCTCTCTCTCTCTCTCTCTTCTTTCCTTGCTGTTTAAATTAGTTGTGACTCCTGGAAACAGCTTAGATTTTGTGTCTTTTCATCCCTCAGCTGGTCACTCAAAGGGCATTGAAGACATGGACATGAATGCTGTGCGTCTGTGTTTTGAGTGTGAGCTTGAGTGGGACGACGGAAGAAAAGACTGTCTCAGCCCAGTGCTGTCAAATCCCGTTTACGACAAGAGTAAGAAACACAAACCTACGACTCTTGTAACTAACTGCACCAACAATAAGCTATGTTGACGTGTTTTGCGATTCTCACACATTGTTGCATGTTTTGTTTTTTCACAGAGGCCACAACTACATCACAGCTGAAGATTGGCCGTTTTAACCAGTACAGAGGTTCCTGCACCGGAAAGACGGAGATCTATATGCTCTGTGACAAAGTTCAGAAAGGTACGTTTCGATTGCTCGTGTACAAAAGAATGCAGAGGATGGACAAACTAGGCTCACACAGCAGAGAGTACATGGGACAATCTCAGTTTTCATCCTGAGTTAAGTGTTAAAAAACAC
>NC_048409.1:11852214-11858600 GCF_013103735.1 Etheostoma cragini
CCCCCCCCCCCCACCGGGTCAGATACACACCAGACATTTAGCATGGTGATGATGATGATGTTGATGTGACTCTCCATCTTGACAATAGTTAACTATTAAAAAAAAGGTTCAGTCGTTACTAAATGAGACATACTTCTGTGATTTATTTTTTTATTTTTTTTGAAGGCAAGGATTTTGTATTTTTTGTGAAGTTTAATGCTTATGTTTAGTTTTTGTTAAATTTATCTTTCAGTCCTTGTTATTATTTTTTCCTGTGTTCTGCAGGTATTGTCTTCATTTTTGAGACATTTTCTTTTGCTATATCATATGATTTAGCAGTATGTATTAAGCAGTATTTGCACTTATTTAAGTTGCCTTGAAATTCCATTGTTACAGCATGACTACTGCTAAAAAAAATAACCCTTCATTCTAAAAGTAGTTTTCTTATTTTTCTGGCTCTGCATGTTATCACCAACAGATGACATAGAGATCATCTTCAGGAAAGGATCGTGGAAGGCGAGCGGGGAGTTTGCCCAAACAGACGTGCATCGGCAGATCGCCATCGTGTTTAAGACTCCGCCCTACCAGGACCAGGACATCACAGAGGAAGTTGAAGTCAGTGTGGTCCTGCGTCGCCTCTCAGACCAGATGGAGAGCGAGTCTGTTACCTTCACGTACCTGCCACACAACCCAGGTCAGTCAGCACCGAACCTTCTGGTCTGTACTGTTTAATAATGAATTGTTAAACTGTACTTGGTATAAAGCAAATGAAGCGGAGGTTCAATATTAACATACTTCTTACTTATTATAGATCCATACGAGGTGAAGCGGAAGAGGAAGATAAAGTCAGACATCAGCTTCAGAGATAAACCTTGTGTGACAGGTAAGGCTCCTTTAGGTTTTCTTCATTCATGTTTAGTGGTAAACTGATTCATTGAGGCAAGTCGCCTTTGTGTTTGTCAGTGTGCTTGTCTGAATTGGCCTTTCTACAAAAAACATTTAGACTGGCCACAGTTGGAAAAGCATATGTGTAAACATATACATAACATTAACAATAGCTCACTTCTATTAAATCTGGGCAAACACACAGTATTTTATTAAGCTTGTACGTTGTGTTAACTCACACTACATATTTTAATCGGCTTTTCTGCACTGCGAGCACCTGTGACTTTATTGCTCACACTTTATTTATCTGAATACACATGGTGTAATAATTTTTTTAGGTTTTAGTTACACACACAAAGTAAAATCAAACCTACTACAATAGAGTTAAAAAAAGATGCAATGCATTAATGAAAGTGTGGCCGTACTAGTTACAAGCAATTCATTCAACTGTACAGAGAAGCACGTCTACTCTCTGTTGCCAGGTACATCTAGCTAAACCTTATACAGTCCAATACAACAGTCCTTTGATAAATCTTACCTTTCTGTGATCTTTTGTGAAAGTACTCCTGTCCCTTTAACTCAATGATTATGTATCTTTGTCACATTTTTATTTCTTAGACCATCATCAAAATTGCCTACATGTCTTGAAAAATCTGAATTTCTTTCGAGATTTAAATAATATTAAGCTTCAAACTGCAAAGATCTCATGATCCAAGTATAAAGTCCCTTATCTGTTAACGGACCGTTAATCATATTTCTAGCTGGGATTTATTATCTCTGTAACATAATCTGTTTCCTCTCCTGCAGCAGAAAGTGCACCTGCTGCCGAGCAGCCTTTCCACTTCCCAGAGCCTCAAACCATGATGTCTCCAGACGAGAGGCCTAGCGCTGCCCAGCCTGGGTCCTCCATTTTAGGGGCAATGTGTTACAGCGAGCCCGAGGACTCAGTCAATGGCACCGATGAGACGGCCATCTTAAACCAGTTGCTGGAAATGCCTGCATTATTGGACATAATACTCGACCCAAGCTTCTCTCTACCCTCTGGCTTTGAGCAGGGGCCCGACCCTGCGTTTGCAAACATGGACATGAACTCCAACCAGAACTTTAACTTGTATGCTCAAGACTTTTCACATTACAACTACAGCGACTTGCAGTTCAACATGCTTGTCAATGAGAGCCAGACTCTGCAGCCAGAGGCACAGGACAACTCCTCCAACATGGTTCAGGTTAAGACAGAAGAGGAGCTATGAGGACGGGGTAGTCAGGATCATGAAGCTCTAGGAATAATTATACATTTTGGGAATTTCAATTATTTGCTTTCTTGCCAAGAAAAAGAAAAGAAGATCGATACCACTCTCACCACCAGAATGGTATGGATCTTCTCATCTACCTCTCGGCAATAAAGTGTATTTCCCAAAATGTTGAATTGAATTTCTCCTCTGGATTTAGAGCCAAACAAGATTATGTTGTCCCAAATCCAAGGCTACTGCTCCGGCTGCTTGCACTGTGAAATCTGTTTGTCCTTAAACCATATATATATATGTCTGAAGACCTTGCTGGTCAAGGCTTTAGCAACCAGGAGCAGTTTAAAATTCCTACATATGTGCCAGTAAATGCTGCCAGCATTAACTGTGAGTAAAAGGTGATTCTCACAGTTAGCATAGAGAGCTTTAAAAGAGAACTCATCAAAATGTATATTTAACATGAGATCAATAGAAACCCTCCCATGACTCATGGTCTATTGTAGTAAATGATTGGCGAGGTAAGAATGTAATGTTTGTCTAAGGTCTGTTTTTTTTTTGTCTACGGTCTTATTGTGTTTGCTTTGACATGATTTGGGGAAAATGACCTGACTTACTACAAAAAGTTGATGTAGGATTTTAGTTTGAAAACACAAAAAGTCTCATGTATAGTAGTTCCTGAATAGTAGTAGTGCTCTCCACTTTGTTCTTGCCTGGTATTACTCTGTTGATGTGGCTGGCACCCCAGATGGCTTGTTTATTCATATTTAATCAAATGCAATAGAAATCAGTCCTCCTCATATTTATAGCTCTGTCTGTGTCAGTTCCTACTGTTTAGAGTTTCACTGTTGTGCGAAACATTCAAATTTCCACTCTCAGCTTGTCTCAAGTCCTCCCCCTTGCTGTAGTGCTGTAGTGTCAATATTTCAGAGAAGAAACAATAAAAGGTCTGTGTTATTTTTGTTGTGTCGTTACTTCCTCTGAAACTGGATACTGTCTTTGTGCTGATTTGTTAAAAGAAAGAAAAGATTGCAGAAACACAAAAGGGATTAAAATACTTTTGCATGTGACCTTCATCTGCCTGCCTACACACATTCCTAACCTGCTCGCTCACTTATACAATTGCTGAATCTTGGCAACAACAAGTAAATTGTTTTTAGGATTTTCATGTCTGAGCTTTCAATGTAATCAATGTCACAAGACAATGTTAAATACCCATCAAATTAGATTGAAAGACTTAGGTGAAGATGTCCTTTGTTAAGTATAGATATCTGATACCTGGTGGGCTGTATAGAGCAATCCTAAACTTCACACAATGCTTCTTTTATTCTCTAAGACTTAGCTGTCACATCCGGGAAAAGAAATCTGTTTGTGGTTTCTGCTGAGTCTTTGTTTAATGCCACATTGGGAAACTGGTATTGCCCATTGCCTATTGGGAAACTGGTAAAGCCACTTTAGGAATTTTTATAGACTGACCTAGACTGAGAGGTTAACACCACTGTTATTATAATCTATAACATTTACAGTAAATTAATCTATTTATGGTTGTATTATAGACACTAAATGCATTTAATGACTATAATACTATGTCCTTTAATAACAAGAAATAGTATGACTTCTTTTATGATATAACTTTTTATGACAACTTCATCAGGGTTTTTTGTTATGACATACTATACTATGACTTTTTTACGACCTATATTTGTTTTGTGGTGTACTATACTATGAATTTCTTATGATTTTTTTATGACCCTTTTTTTTCAATGACACTGACTTTTAAATGATGATAAGATGACAGTTGTGTACTGCCGTAGCATGTGGCTACATCTGTCAATGTTAACACCGTTAAAAAAGACTGGTAGTTCCTGCCTGGAGCAGACAACCAATCACTGAACTCCAAGAGTAGAGTAACTGTTGGAAATCTGAACGTTTTGGCTCAAGGGGATTTCTCTAAAATACATTTACCACGTTGTTTGAAGTTCTGGGCACGTTTTATGTTTTACAGTGTAAATATGATAATACGGAAAATATGTCCCATCTAAAGTCCTTTGATATGACACTATATTTTTACTGACTTTTTTATGAAGTTTTTATGGCATACTATACTATGACTTTAAATCACTTTTTTATGTATTTTTACTTTTTCATTAATTTTTTTCGAAATATTATACAATTACTTTTTTTAGTATAATATTAATGGACTTTTTTTGACATACAGTACATTGACTTTTTTAATCTTCTTTTTTTTCAACATACTATGCAATGACGTTTTTATCACTTTTTTTAAAATACTATCCTATGACATTTTTCAACATGCTATACTACAACTTTCCCCCTTAATTTAACATGCTATTCTATGACTTTTTTTAATCAATTTTTTCAACATACTATACTAGGACCTTTTTTCAATGTATTTATATTATGACTTTTTATGACTTTTACACATACTATATACACTATGACTTTTATCACTTTTGTCAACGTAATATACTGTATACTTTGTCTTTGTATCATTTTTTTGACATACAGTACTATACCATGACAGTTTTCTACAAACTATACCAAGACTTTTTTTATCAATTATTTTGACTTACTGTACTGTGAATTTTTTTTAATTACCTTTCCGACACACTATACAATGACTTATTTATGAACTTTTGTGGAGATACTGTACCATGACATTTTGATCACTTTCTTCAACATACTATTGTATATCATGACTTTTTTTTTGACATCCTACACATACATTTATTTTTTATCACTTTTTGACATACTATGTGCAATGATCTTTTTTTGACATGCTATGCTTTGACTTTTTTAATCTCTTTTTTTAAGCAATCTATATTACGACCTATTTATCACATTTTTAACATACAGTATTGTGACTTATTAAGCACTTTTTTAACATACTATATTATGACTTATTTAGCACTTTTTTCGACATACAGTACAATGAGTTTTTGACGAAAACATGAAGATTGTGTCAGGTCCGATAGCTTAATGTGACAACAGTACAGTTGGAAAACTGAAGAGTCAGTGTTTCAGTAAGCTTTGAGGTCCGATAAACAAAGTGAAAGAGACAAAGGTACCAAAAACATAACCTTTCGTGAGAGTCAGTTAATTTATGGGGATAAGAGAATGATTGTAAGACGTCAGGTTAAGTATTCAAATTCTGTATGTTTCAGTAAATTATGAGGTCTGATACACTTACTGAAAACGACAAATATGCCATGAACAGGTTTTATGCTAAATCGGATAGCTTGGAGGGACAAGAGAATGGTTGAAAGACAGATGGTTGAGTGTTTGAATCTTATATGTTTCATTAAGTTTTGAGCTGCAACGTTCTAAGTTAAAGAGACCAATGACGACAATGGTCTCAGGTGTCTTGTCGGATAGCTTAGGGTGATGAAAGAAGGATTGGAAGACACAAGTTCAGTGCTCAAATACTGTTTGCAGTTATTAGTTTCAAGACTTACATTGACAAAATGTTGTGTTCCTGTCAGTCTATCTTATCACTTTTTTTTCAACACACTGTACTACCAATTTTTTACAGAAACACAAGTGTTGTGTCTGGTCAGATAACTTAGGGTGGAAAGCGAATGCTTGGAGGATGGAATGTTGAGTGTTTGAGTTCTCTTTTTTTGAGGAAGTTTTGAAGTCCAATAAACTAAGTGAAAGACATGCAAATGCCAAAATCATAAACTCATCTGTCATATCAGACAGCTTAGAATAATTGGAAAACTGAAGGTTCAGTTTTCAAATCCTGTAAGTTATGAGGTCCGGTACAATTATGAAAGAAACAGATATAGCAAAAACATCCCTTTTTGCGTCAGGTCAGATAGCTTGGAGGGTTAAGTGTGTGACTGCAAGACAGAAGGTGAATGTTCAAGTCCTGTGTGGGTCTTTTAATGTCAAGACTACATTACAACACTAAAAGTTGTTTTCCTGTCACTCTATGTTATTTTTCACTTTTGTCAACATAATATACTATGACATTGTATTTCGTATTTTGACATATTGTACCACAACTTTTCGAACAGTTTTTTAGACATACTGTACTATGACTTTTATCAACATGCTAAAGTATGTCTTTTTTCAACAGGCTATACTATGACATTTTATCACTATTTTTGAAATACTACACTTTGACTTCTTTATCATTTTTTAACATGCTACCATGACATTTTTCGACATGCTATACTCTGAATTTTTAATCCTCTTTTATGACACGCTATACTTGACTTTTTTGTAACTTTTTTCAACATGCTGTACTATGACATT
>NC_048409.1:11858700-11861015 GCF_013103735.1 Etheostoma cragini
TATACTATGACTTTTATTGACATGCTATGCTGTGACTTTTTTATCACTTTTTGACATGCCATACTATGACTTTTATCAACATGCTATACCATGAGTTTTACTAAGGCTTTTCTGACTTTTTGACACGCTATACTATGAGTTTTTCTGACTTTTTGACATACTATACCATGACTTTTTTATTGACATGCTGTACTGTGACTTTTTATGACTTTTGACATGCTATACTATGACTTTTTTTGACAGGCTATACAAAGACTTTTTATCATTGACTTTTATTGACATGCCATACTATGACTTTTATCGACATGCTATACCATGACTTTTATTGACATGCCATACTATGACTTAGATTGATATGCCATACTATGACTTTTGTTGACATGCCATACTATGACTTTTATTGAGATGCTATACTATGACTTTTTATGACTTTTTGACAAGCTATACTATGAGTTTTTCTGACTTGTTGACATGCTATACTATGATTTTTTATTGACATGCTGTGCTATGACTTTTTATGACTTTTGACATGCTATACTATGACTTTAATTGATATGCTATACTGTACTCTTTTATCACTTTTTGACATGCCATACTATGACTTTTATCGACATGCTATACCATGCCTTTTATTGACATACTACACTATGACTTTTATTGATATGCTATACTATGACTTTATATCATTTTTTGACATGCCATACTATGACTTTTTCGACATAATATACCATGGCTTTTTATGACTTTTTGACATGCTATACTATGTGTTTTTCTGACTTTTTGATATGCTATGCTATGACTTTTTTATTGACATGCTGTACCATGACTTTCTATGAGTTTTGACTTGCTATACTATGACTTTTATCCATTAACTTTTTTGACATGCTATTCTATGACTTTTTATGACTTTTCGACATGCTGTACCATGACTTTTATTGACATACCATACTTTGAATTTTTATAACTTTTTAACATGCTATACTATGACTTTTATTCATTGACTTTTTTGACATGCTATTCTATGACTTTTTATGACTTTTTGACATGCTAAACTATAACTTTTATTGACATGCTACACTATGAGTTTTCAAAATCTTTTGACATCCTATACTATGAAGGTTTTTGTCATGCTATACTATGACTTCTTATGACTTTTTGACACGCTATTCTAGGACTTTTTTCAACATGCTACACTATGACTTTTATTGACATGCTATAGTAAGACTTTTTATGACTTTTTCACACGCTATGCTATGACTTTTTTTGACATCCTATACTACGACTTTTTGACGTGTTATATCATGACTTTTTATGACTTTTTGACACGCTATACTATGAGTTTTTCTTACTTTTTATCATTTTTTGACATGCTATACTATGACTGTTATTGATATGCTATGCTATGACTTTTTATCATTTTTTGACATGCTATACAACGAATCTTTTCAACATGCTATACCATGACTTTTCATGACTTTTTTTTGACATGCTATACTATGACTTTTTATGAATTTTTGACACACTATACTATGACTTTTTTCGACATCCCATACTATTAATTTTTATGAATTTTAGTGACATGGTATACTTTGACTTTTAATGACTTTTTGACATACTATACTATGACTTTTATTGACAAGCTATACTAAGACTTTTTATAATTTTTTGACATGATATACTATGACTTTTTTGACATGCTATACTACAAATTTTCTTGACTTTTTGACACGCTGTGCTATAACTTTTTTCGACATTCTATACTATAACTTTTTTCGACCTGCCATACTTTGACTTTTTATGACATGCTACACTATAACTTTTTGTGACTTTTTGACACGCTATGCTATGACTTTTTTTGGCATCCTACACTATGACTTTTAGTGACATGCTATACTTTGACTTTTTATGACTTTTTGACATACTATCCTCTTACTTTTATTGACATGCTATACTAAGACTTTTTATAATTTTTTGACATACTATATAATGACTTTTTTCGACATGCTATACTATGAATTTTCATGACTTTTTGACAAGCTATGCTATTACTTTTTCGACATCCTGTACTATAATTTTCTCCAACCTGCTATACTATTACTTTTTATGACATGCTATACTATGACTTTTTGACACGCTATGCTATGACTTTGTTCGACATTCTATACTATGACTTTTTGACATGTTATCTATGACTTTTATTGTACGCTACACTATGACTTCTCATCCTTTTTTGACATGCTATACTATGACTTTTCATCATTTTTTGACATGCTATACTATGACTTTTTATGACATGCTATACTATGACTTTTATT
>NC_048409.1:11861115-12036537 GCF_013103735.1 Etheostoma cragini
CTATACTATGACTTTTCATCATTTTTTGACATGCTATACTATGACTTTTTATGACATGCTATACTATGACTTTTATTGTACGCTACACTATGACTTTTCATCGTTTTTTGACATTATTCATTATTATTCATTTACTTTTTTTGACATGCTATTCTATGACTTTTTCTGACTTTTCGACATGCTGTACTATGACTTTTATTGACATGCCATACTTTGAATTTTTATAATTTTTTGGCATGCTATGCTATGACTTTTATTCATTGACTTTTTTTGACATGCCATTCTATGACTTTTTATGACTTTTCGACATGCTGTACTATGACTTTTTTCGACAATCCATATAATGACTTTTTTTTAAATCACTTTTCAATATACTATACTATGAATTTTTTTGACATGCTATACTATGACTTTCTTTCTTTCTTTTCACTCTATTCTCTGACTTTTTTCAGCACTCTACGCTATGAAGTTTTAATCACTTTTGCAACATACTATACTATGACTCTCTTATCCCTTTTTTAACATGCAAGACAATTAATTTTTTATTACTTTTTTCAACATACTATACTATGACTTTTTTATCACTTTTTTAACGTGCTATACTATGACTTTTTTTAATCCCCTTTTCCTGACATGCCATACTATTTATTTGTTATCACTTTTTTCAAGACGTTATACTTACTTTTTTTTACAACATACTACATGACTTCTTTTATCGCTTTTCGACAAGCTACTTTTCACATTTTTGAAATGCTATGCTATGACTTTTTCATCACTTTTTCACCATGCTAGACATTGACTTTTTTATCACTTTTTTCAACATGAGATACTATGACTTTTTTTAAAACAGTTTTTTACTTGCTGCATTATGACTATTTTATCACTTTTTTTGCCAAACTACACTATGATTTTTAGATCCCCCTTTTTCAACATGCTACACTATGACTTTTTATCACTTTCTTTGACATGCTATGCTATGTCTTTTTATTCACTTTTTCTTTACATGCTATGCAATGACTTTTATTGACATTCTATACTATGACTTTTTCCAACATGCTATACTACCAATTTGCTTTTTATCCCCTTTTTTTTACATGCTATACTATGACTTTTTTTACATATTGTATAATCACTTTTCAACACACTACACTATGACTTTAACATGCTACGAAATTACTTTATTTGACATGCTATGCTACAACTTAAAAAAACAAACATTTTATCACTTTTTTCTTTACATGCCATGCCATGACTTTTATTGACATGCAATACTATGACTTTTTCATATTTCTTTGACTTGCTGCACTATCACTTTTTATCACGTTTTTCCAACATGCTATACTATGACATTTTTATTACTTTTTATAACTTTTTTTGACCTTGATATTCTGTGAAATTTTTGAAATACTATATAACTACATCTTATCCCCTTTTTGAGACTTTTTAAAAGTTTTTTGACATCTTGTACTATGATTTTTATCACTTTTGTTGATATATTATATTATACTATGAATTTATCCTTTATGAAAAAAGACTTTCTTTTGCCTTTTTTATGCCTTTTTTCAACACACTATACTATCACCTTTTTCAACATGCTTTACTATGACTTTTCAAATCGATTTTATCAACATGCTTGATATGACATTATTATTATTTCACTTATTCATCCCCTTTTTAGTTTACCATACTAACCTATTACTTTTATCCCTTTTTGACATTCTATATTATGACCTTTTTTGACATAATATACTATGACTTTTTATCAGTTTTCTGACATACTACACTATGATTTGCATCCCCTTTGTTCAACATACTGTACTATGACCTTTTTGACATACTATTTAATGACTTATTGACATTGTATTATTGACTTAATGACTTATTCATCCTCTTTTATGACATACTACACTATGACGTTGTTGACATAGTGACTGTTCATGACTGTTTCATGACTTTTTTAAAATAATTTTTAGACATAATATACTATGACTTTTTAATTTCTTTGTATGACTATTTTTTTTTAAATCACTTTGATCAACATTTTATCAACTGTGACTTTTAATCTCTTTTTATGACATACTATACTGTGACGTTTTTCGTCATACTATAATATGACTTTTTTATCACTTTTTTTCGTCATACTATACTATGACTCTATGTCTTTTTCAACATAATGTACTGAATTTTTTCACTTTTTTCAACATGCTATGCTGGGACATTTTTAATTCTATTTATTGACTATACTATTACTTTTTTTCTATATGCAATAATATGACGTCACTTTTTTGACATAGTATAGTACGACTTTTATAGTACTTTTTTCGCGGAATATACTTTTCCAACATACTATACCATGAATGTATCACTTTTTTTGTCAAACTACATTATTACTTTTTTGACATACTGTACCATGACTTTATCCCTTTTTTCAACATTCTATACTATTACTATTTTTGAAATTTAAAAATGCAACATTAAAAGTCAGTTATCGCATTTTTTATTTAATTGAATATTGTTTGTGACAGTTTTGTGTGAATGGTTACATTACAAATGGTCACTTCTGTAGCATTTACAAAAAAAAGTATAACCTCACACATTGTCACATTTTTAGACAAATCATGAATCACTTTTTAATATTTAAACATCTGTAACATTTTGAACAAATCATGGCCTCTACCACATATTAATACAAATGATCACTTATCTAACATTGAAGAACTCATCAACTCTGTTACATTTAAAACAATTCACGTCACACGTTGTACTAATTACACCTCTCTAACAATCTGAAAAAATCATCACATCTGTCAACATTCTGTCATTTTTCACATTTTTGTCCAACAACAATATTAGAATTTAGAGTCCTCGTGATGTTTTAAAAGAAAATCTGTAAAGCTTTTTTTTAACATTCTAATTATGGCTTTTTAATAAAAGAAATGTATGGCATGCTATTATCTTTTTTACTTTTTGAAAAACCTAATTGCGTACAATATGACTTTTATGCTTTTTCTTATTGCATCTTTGGTGAACTTTTTAGGACGCACTATACTATTATTTTGTAAGATTTTTCATGGTGTAACATACCAGACTTTTTACAACATACAATGGCTTATTTATGATTGTTTCATGACTCTTATGCTATGACTTCTTTTTAAAGATTTTAAATATGACATACTATCCTAAATACAACTACTACTATACTAAAACCTAAATTTTTTTTGTCCCAAAACTATACCATGCGATAATTTTATCTGACTAAAAGCAATCACTTTGACCAAAAGCCGGAGATGTACAATTTAATATATATAAAAAAAGTAGCAAACCCTCACATTAAAGAAGTTGAAACCTGTACATTTCTGATATTTGTGCCTGATAAATGAATTCATTAGTGGACTGATTGTTTCAGCACTAGCGCCACTCCCACACACCTGTTTTTACAGAGCAGTAAACAAACAATGGAATGGTGTGGATATTTAACATTCATCCATCTGTGAAACTGGTGACCACGTGTGTTGCTGTTGGCAGGTGTGCTACTTTTTCTAGTTTTGGCAGTCACTGTTGATCTGACCTGAACACACATGGGACCCTGGGAAACTCCACAATTGCAGGTTTCCAAGGCATCTGATCTAGTTATAAAAGATATACACTATATTCTTCCTGTAAAATGGTGCCACCATACCCTGCCGCTGTGACTTGTCTGGACATGTACCTCTATTAGTTGTAACCCTAGACAGTTAAAGAGGTTGTAACATGAGGCCATCTGAAAAGTGGTTCTTTAACAAAGACTTTAATTAAAACAGCACGGTTGTAATTGCTACAGGAAATGTTAGCATACACCATGATTTACTTTTATTTAGAAGAAGAGGAAGAAGAAGGTATACTTTATTTAACATGCAAGGGGAAAAAGTGTTCAATTTTGATGTTTTAACACACACAGGATGGCGCCATGAGCAGTGTGCCTTGCTCAAGGGAACATTGGCAGTAACAAGGAGGTAAACTGACACCTCTCCAGCTACCACTCCACACTCTGGGAATAAACCAGGACCCTCTGGTTCCCAAGCGAATCCTAAGAAGACACACAAAACATACAAAGATCTTCCAAATATAATGTGTTTTCTTATAAATTAAACTACCCTACAGTAAATGCAAGTACAGCTGAAACAATAAGTCGATTAGATGGATCAACAGAAAATGAATTGGCAACTATTCTGAAGTTCAGCCAGAAAAAGTCAACATTTCATGGCTCCGTCTTCACGATAGCCACTTTCCTTTTTTAATTATTTGAATAATTAAAACATGTTTTCAATGAAGTTTGGATTAGCCTATTGGTTAGACAAAACAAGCATTGTGAAGATGTTACTGTGAGCTCGGGGCAATTGTGACAGCATTTCTTACCATTTGAAAGAGAAAACAAACACCAGACTTAACAATAATAGTAATAATAATAATAAAAAGTATACAAATAGTATCAAAATAAAATATAACATAATGTAAAATAATATAATAATGATATGCCGTTTTATACAAACAGTTAAAAATGAACTTGACCTCAATCAATATAACAGTAAGTTCCAGCTTTTACTTTAATGCATGAGTGATATAATATAATAATGTATAATACTATAACAGTCACAGGGGACATTGTTCTTCCTTTTTTTCTTTTAATACTTTTAAGTACATTTTCCAGATGTGCTTACTTGCTTTTAGTAATATATTCTTTGTGGTATTAGGACCTTTAGTGTAACATCTGATTATTTCCTCCACCACTGATACCCATTTCAAACTGCTAAATATCATATTTATATCATATTTATAATATATAAATATCAACTTTCAATTGTGTGATGAGCAGAGATGTCTGTTGGTTTGTGGAGACTCTGGGGAAAACTGAGCAGACAGGGTGAGTCATGTGTGGTGGAAATTATCAAAGATAGAAATAATGATGCAGAGATTGAATCTTTTTTTAACCTCAAATGTATGAAGGTGAAGGTTGTTTTTCCGTTGCATCAATCAGATGAAGTCATTAAAAACTTTCACTGGAGTCCCACCCACTCTCTGTCAGGTGAGCTGTTTACCTAGCACCTCCTGCTAAATCACACACGTTACGGTAAATACTCCGAGATGGAAGCAGTATTCAGCTCTTGTACTTTAGTAAAAGTAGCATTACCATGGTGTAGAAATACTCCTTTTAAGTAAAAATACTGCATTCAAATTTTAACTCGCTTAACAGTACTAAAGTATTAGCATCAAATTAAAAGTATCAAAAGTAAAAAAGTATGCACAATGCTCCATTCCAGAATAATGTATATTATACATTTGGATCACAATGATTAATGCAATAATATGTACATCACTTTAATGTTGTTGTTGGTAGGGATCTTTTATTTAACTTAGCCTACATACTGCTGGGTAGCTTTTGAATTCCCCCCAGGGATCAATAAAGTCTTATCATGTTGTAATCTATAACAACATATCAAATATATATAGTGGAGTAAAGTAGGGTATTTGCCTCTGCCATTTTGAGGCAAATACTTCCAATAGTTAAGACATTTCTCTCAAAAGCATAAATGTCAACCTCATGGTAGCGCTGGAGGACAATTCAGGGAATCTTCAAAATCATTTGGTCTGAATCCAGTAGCAGTCTGGACCAAAGTGCTGGAATGACTTGTGCTGTCCCTCAAGTTAGCCCCTAAGTTAAAAGATAACTTAGTTTGATCTATAAAAACAGTCAATATCTGGCCAAAGGTGGTTAGGAACTGCAGATTGAAGTTATGGGCTAATGATTTAACAAATTGTAAAATGTGACACAGACAGTTCATACATGGGCCATAGTTCATGGATGGCACTTTCAGACAAACTAATCTTTGGAGCCTGATTTAAAATGAAAAGAATGTGGTCCAACAAGCCTTATTTATCTCAGGAGGGGAAGGATGAAGCAGCCAGATGTTTGTCTTAAATTGTCTTCAGGCAGAGACAAATCACCAAATGTGGCACTTGGTTTGTTTAGAATGATTTGCTAATTGTGTGCACTATATGAAGGGGGTAATTCCACAAAGAGGTCGTATCTATATAAGGAGTTAATCTTTCTGTTTACAGGTGCAAGGTATCCTTTTTTTTACTTGTTGCCAGGTTACAACACCCACGGGAGTCCCCACACCAGCAGGGACTCCCCATCTTACGATAATAGCTGCAACCACAAAGCGACGCAACATCAGACTACAAGTGCTGAAAGCGAAACCAGGCAAGAAACGGTTGTTTTTATGTTTTGTAACCCTCTACTCCGTATTTCTTTCCATTTTGCAACTTGAGCACCATATAAGGAGCTTAGCAGCATCAGTGTGTTTTCATGGACAGATGTGTGGTTTGTTACGACACCTAATTTTATGACAGTACTACTTGTTATGTTTAACAAGACAGTTAAAAAACAGGTTTTGAAACATTCATTTCTGTTCAGTTTCAGTTCTTGGTTTTCAGTTCTTAAGTTGTAACTTGATTTTAATAAACAAAGTAGGCCTCATAAATCAAACAATGTCCCCTCTATTAAATGTGTTTCAACTTTACTCATTTAAAGCATTTTGGTCCCATCTACTGGGGAAAAACAAGCATGACAAGACCTGGGTCTACAGTACATTATGGAAAATATGCACATTTACATTCTTGAAGAGAGTTCATGAAAAGTACCTATACCACATTATAAAAGTACTCGAATACAAGTTAAAAACTTGCGTTCAAAATCTTAAAAGTAAAGAGACATTACTATTAGTTTTAGCATATACTCACCATGCAGTGAAATGGTTCCTGTCAGGTATATTACTACTTATAATATTATGTGATTACTATTGCTGATGTGATAAGATAGAAATAGCAGTTTAATTTAATTTTATAAATTAAATTAAATTATTTCACTACTGGCTAGTTTGAGCTTTAACAATGCATCATGCATTATTGTAGATTGTTTTGACATTTTGACAATTTACATTTTAAAATGTAAAGTTTCTAATAACTAAAGCTGTTAAACAAATGTGGTGAAGCAAAAAGTAGATTTTTACTCCAAAAAAATGAAGTAGAACTATAAAAGTACCTCAAAATTATACGTGCAGTACTTGGTACTGTTAAGATTGATACCAATCTCATATTTACTCTCCCTACCTACTGAAATAAGAAACTGTATGGCCATATTTAGAAGTATTTTATGAGCAATGTTAATTATGAAGCCGGATCAATCTTCTTATCCAACTCTCAGCTAACAAGCATATTACTCAAAATGTCAAGCCATCCTATTACTTAAAAAAGACAAAAACTGATGCAGTGAATTATATAATTATTTAATAATTACTAGAGAACAGAAACAAGGTTTAGGAAAAAAAATGGAATCTTTTATTGTTGAGATATCCTGTACAAGGGCCTGCTATGACAGCTGGTCGGGGATTATTTACACTGACAGAGGCTTTTTTCCTTAATTCTTAAAATGTTGTCAATTTTTGGATCATAAATGCAAAGGGGAAATAAATAAGAATTATTCCAACATGACCTCGTCTCTTGTGGTCTTTTCCCTTTGTGTCCCTCCCAGATAGAAACATGAGTTGTAATTGCATGACGTTCTCCAGGGTGAACAAGTTTAAGAAACTTTGTGATTTCCACCACGATCTGGAGAAGATGGACAGTTCAACACACGTCTGAAAAGCTGACTCTGTATTCACTTATTCTCTATGAGGTGTGGCTCAGAGAGTTTTTGGACGTGCAGCTCCTTCACCAGCTCCTCCACACAGGCCTTAAACAGAGGCTCCGGCTCCTGAGAGACAAGAGGAAGAACAAAACAGGGTCAGGTGATAATGTCATTTTTTATAACTTGCAATGTAAGTCTTTTCATTAAAAAAATGACGCTATTTTTTCACTTCCTATAGATCTTGAAGCCTGCAAAAAAGAGCATTAGCTCTACTACTTAGTTTCTGTGAGGTAAAATGGTTAAAACAAGGGGTGAGTGAGGGGGAGCGTCAGGTAGGTGCGTTTGAGGATTTTGTCACCTTGCGCTCCAGCTGCCTCTGTTTCTCCACGGCCTCCTCCAGACTAAGCCCCAACCACTCCGCCTCCTCCTCAGGGATCTCAAACTGCTGCTTCGACAGAAGGAAGCATAAAATATCATGTTAATAACGACAACTCTTTCTTTTGTACAGTAGCTGGTAAACATCAGGGCTAGTTTTAATCTCTCCTCTCTCAACAGATACCTTGTATTTGTTGTAGACCTTCTCTCTCTTGACAGGGTCGGAGGGGTAAAGCTCTGTTTCTCTGCGTGCCAAGCGAAGCAACATGGCCCTCTTCAGGTCCACCCCCAGCTTAGAGTTCAGGTCTTCCTTTGATGTCTGATAGAGTTAGAGAGATAATTAGTCATAAAAAAGCCAGACGGAGAAAAAACCCATAATTTTGTCACACAGAGGTAGCGCTCTCTTACGCTGAGAATGTAGAAGTCGAAACCAAAGGCCGCATCGATGAGGTCCAGCGTGCGTGGTGTGACGGTGATGGTGAACTTGTGATCAAGGATCTCGCTGTACAACTCTCTCTTGAACAGCTGTGGTTTCCACGTCTTCTTCAGACGAGTCGACATCTATGGAAAGAGACAATTTAGACATGTATTATATCTACAGTTACGTGTCTTACATTTTGCAATCAATGACAAAAAAATCAGTGAAGCTGGATTTTGTAAACACACAACTTATAATGTACTTTTAGTGATGTGTATGACAGGGCTGTTTGTGTGTGTGTCTGTGTGTGTGTGTCCACTAGACAGTCCCATTTAGTTCAATGAAAAAAACTAAAGTGTGATAAACAGAGTGGAAACTTATTTAACCTTGTAATGTTTTTTATGTATGAATTCTAACGTTCTTACCGTGAGAGGGCAGTTGACAGTGAGCAAAGGATGACATGCTAATAAAGCCCAAGCTGGATATCAATCTACAGCTACTGGAAGCTTCTACTGCGTGTATTATGGTATATAATAAAGTAATGTCAGCACTAGAGCCCGACCAATGAAGGATTTTTAAGGCCGATACAAATATTTGGTTAATAAAAAATGTGATATGCCGATATATTTTTTTTTTAAATGTTATCCAGAATCGTGTACCAAAACTTAAACAGATTTCCCTGACATTAGTTATTTGTAGTTATTTGTGATTTCTCACTAACATAACATGATAATAATTTGTTTTATTGTCCCGACAGAACAGAGAACCCCTCAATATATATTAAAGTTAAATAATTAAAATGTATAAAAATACAAACTTACGAGTTGAAACTTAAAGTCCTTTGAACAAAAACACAATAACCAAAATAATCAGTGTTTCCAACAGGGACGTTGTAGAGCGTCCTCTGGTGGACAAACTAACGCCAACACTCATTGGTTGACCTTCTGTTTTTATTTTATTTTGAAAATTTTATTTTAAAAATTTTCATTTATTAGAATTTGTCATAAATGATTCTGATTAATGAATATTTAAAAAAAATATATATATATATATATATATATATATATATATATATATATATATATACACACAAATATTTTTATTTTTATCAGCCATTATAAATGCTGATGCCGATAGTTTGGGAAATGCCTAATATTGGCCGATAATATCGGCCTGCAGACATATCGGTCGGGCTCTAGTCAACACACACTGTACTAGAACTAAAGAAAGACAATCCTCTTCCTGGAGACTCACTTTGTCGTTATTGGCGTATCTGAAGCCTGATATCCAGCCCTCGCCTCCCCACAGGCCATCCTGGGAGTGTGGAGGGTAGTAGATGGGTATCGGGACATCCTGCACTCGTTCCTTCTGTTTGGTCTTCGGGTTGACTTGGTACTGGACTCCCAGAGGTCTCCAATGGACAGGGCTGGGCTCTTTCGGCTCAAGGGACTTAAGGTAGTGTTTGGGGAGACGAGCGTAGATGCCCTGCTTCAGTTTTAGGGCCTCCCAGATTTTGGGGGAGTATTTATGAAAAGGCATAATGGACTATCTTTAAAATTTAAATCTGAAAGAGAGAATAAGGAAAATGTCAGATTGAAACATGTTACTTAGTGAAACCATTAAGAAAATCACTAGTTCCCTGCACAGCATTATAAAGGTGTTGCAAGCAATGCAATTGAATCAAATAATAAGGGAAGACTTCCTGCAAGTGAATAACTGACTTAATTGAGAGAAGACAATCAATGTTAAGGTAAGATTTATAGTCAAAGACTTACAAATATTAATGTTTTTCAGATTTTCTCAGTTTCTACAGTTTTTCCTGATCCGACCAAGTAATTAGTTCTAACACGTAACAATTACGTTTAGCATTGATAATCTGTCTATTTCTTTTTAGACAAACAGTTTAGTTTCTAAAGTATCAGACAGTAAAAAATATACCCTGTATGTGGCCAGTGATATCTTCAATGGCTTGTTTTGTCTTCCCTAAAAGTGGAAGCACTGAGTGTTTGGAGTTTTTCTTGATGAACAACTTAAATGATTATTATTTTTCAACATAAAATGTTACCTTATTAAACACCCCAAAACAAACAATCTCCTGCCCATTTAGTCCAGAGTCCCAGTAACCAACCAGTGTTTCTACACTGAAATACTCCTCTGCTGCAGTTTTGTCAGTTTGTTTATGTGTTCTTATGTTAGAGACCCAATGTAAGCGTCATATGATATCAGATGAAATACTAACAGGGTTTACATTTTGACACAGGTGCTTAAGACTGGGTGACATGCAGGAGCAACCTCAGGGCTCTTACCATAGGGGGTTTAAACAAATTCCTAATTAATCAAATAACCACAAAGTACTTGCCACACACATTACCTTATAGTCTGGGGCTTTTAGTTTTCATGAATTGTCTTGTGATTTTTTTCTATCAGTAGTTATGACACTAATACATCCTAAAAAAAAAAAAAAAAACACTCTGAAATTGTGTTGTGGTATTTGTCAATATATCTTTAAGTGAAGCTATAAACAGACAAAGAAATTTAAGAAGAAACTGAAACCTTAATTAATTACAGCCATGCTACAGTTTAGGACAATTAAAACCTAAAAAATTAGTCTCTGACACGATAAGTGATAAGTTACTTTTAGAACTAAATAAATGTAACGTTGCTAACGTTAGTTAGCAGGACGCTAACTGGCACAGACCAACAACACAGTTATACATCAAAACAAAGCCTCTACTAGTCTAATATACCGTTGAGAGCTCGTTCATATGTCTGTCTTACCGGGTAAGACGAAAACAGTTACCTCCACCAAGAAGAATGTGAGTTTTTAATCTAGGTTAGTCCAAACTAGACAGGCAAGGACATCACGCACATCACGCTCAGTCTCCACAGCACAGGCAGATTTCCGCATTGGTTGGCCCGCCTACACACAAAAGGAGAACGATTGGATAGCGGGCCGGAAATGTATGCTGATTATTGGCTTGCAGAGTCTGTCTATCAGTGTTGTTTTCCGGGCAAAGCGGATGTAGAAAATACATTCACAGCAAAGTCTTCTTGCCTAGTGACCACAGTGGTTATGGACTATACAGGTTGTAGAACACATACATGGTTCGAACGCATATTAGTAATATCATATATACTTTGTATATACATTTTGCAAGTTGTTCTATCATTCAGTTTGCTAATTCATTTTCGTGACTACTATCTTTAATTATATGACATTATAATATGTTAATCAAGTAACTTTATATCTGTCTTAAATTCACTGGAGATTCTTAAGTAACTTGAGCCTACTTTAATAAAAATCTCACACTGTCACAACAATTCTGAACTTTTATTGTCTAAACAAAGATAGAGCTTGACAGGAAGTATGTTCGCAAGGGAATTTTTTAACGATGGTAAATTCTGGAAAGCGTAGAAATTGAAAGCAGATGTGTGGTGTTAGGATGCTAACAGTGAACTAGAAAATCTCTCTGACGACACACGCGAAACAATTTTTTATACGTTTCATTAAGACGACTATTCACAGCACTTCGCCCGAAAGGTGGAATTGAACCACTCTGCAGCTATGCAGCTACAGGTTTGAAGCCTGCACCCCGGACCACCGAGGATCATCCGGGCACTTCTATCATGTCTGTCAGATGTTTATATGGCTCGTACTAGCGTGAGCGTCCTGAGTCAGGGTGTCTCCGAGGCCACTCTAACGTTGGTTTGTATTTCTTACAAGGGCTCGTGCACACCGATTATAATCACGTCCCGGATGCCCTAAAACATGTTTACTTCAAATAAACACACAAACAAGGGAAACATTTGTCTGTTCTGTGCTGTGTTATGCAAAGCAAACGCATTGTGATTGGCTATCTGAATATAAAAAAGGTGGAGCCACATGACGTCATCATAGGTAGATGTAGAGCAAATATACACAAACAGAAATCCCTTTTCGACATTTCATAGCAGGACAGATACGGATCTAACTGTGTCTATAATATTAATGACATTATAAATGGCTGCATTCCATTTAAAGTGTGCCAGTTATATGCTGATCCTTTAGTACTGGTGCTTTTCCTGCCATGAAAAAGCCCTCTGTGTGATCTCTCAGCCTCACATTGCCTATATGTTATATGTAGACACAAGTCACTCTACACACTACACATCACGCACTTGCGTGTCATATTTAAATTTGTAAAGTAGGTATTAACTGTAGCTGTCAGATAAATGTAGTTGTGTAAAAAGTACAACATTAGTGGAGTGGAAGCAAAAAGTAGCATAAAACACAAACACTTCAGTAAAGTACAAGTACCTTTAACTTAAGTACTTAAGTACAGTACTTGCATGAATGTACTTTCCACCATTGGGTGTGTTGATAGAATTACATTTAGTATGTGCACATGCATGTAGTATTAAATGACTCATTTTTTGCATTTGTTTTTGTAATTTTGCTGCTGTGACACTGGAATCAATTAATTTTAAATCTAATCTTGAAATAAAAATTGACACATTTAAATAAATGTCTTTGTTTTATTTCAATACATACAAAAGGTTCAGGTACGAATGAATCAACACGAGAAAGATGCCTTTATTTTCACAGAATTCACCTTGATATTGCTTTGGTGCAGCACCATATTAATATCACAAAACTAGCAAAACATTTACATATAATGTGCAGGCAATGTTTTGGAGATTACACATTCAAACCTCTACCTTTACATTCATTAACTACTTTTTTTTCCAGGGTTTTCAGTCAGAGGAAGGTGTTCTCAATGACAAGTGTCTGGGGCTCTTCCTTTGTTTCCTCAGCTGGTGGTGCCAGCACGCTCCTGGTCTCCTCCTCTAACCGAGAACAGCACATGTTCCCGGTACAAGCCTTTCCACAGGCGAGGCTGCAGGTCAGAAAAGGAGGCAGGGAGGGGTCCACTCTTTGCACGACAGGTGAGGTGTCCCCCTCACTGCCCGCAGAGGACCCAGAGCAGGAGGCAAACTCTGGCTGAACGGTGCAGCAGCTCACTCCTACACTCTGCAGCACCTTTGTGACCCCCGACATCAGATCATCACACCTGGACATGTGTGAAATGAAGTAGAGTTTTTAATCTGGACAAAAACACATTTATGATAACCATCCAGAAACAGTCCTTAGAATCTATTAAAATTGATTTGAGTATGATGGGATTAGACCCTCTATCGCCCTATGTGAGCCGGGACTGGCTCCAACCCACTGTGACAATGCTGAGGATGAAAGGATATGTACATACAGTAATGGATGAATTTGCTGTGTCTCATCCCAAGCATGAAAGAAACACGTAGTAAACTATCACTGTCATTTTTTTTAAAAAACGATACTTACTACAGATAACCCTAGCTCCATGAGTTTTAGTTAACGTTAAGCTTTTCCCAAAGTAATAGTACACTAATCTAGAACAGCAAAAAAACATGTTTTATAAGTGCTCGGTTATACTGCTAATTTACAAAAATTAAATCCTTACCTTACAGCCAATCAGAATTGAAAATTCCTCAATAACAGTGGCACAAACAGTTAGAACCACCAGGTACAAAAGTCAAACTGTTCCACTTCACCTGTGCACTGGAAACCCAGCATGGCAGTGTACGTGTACAGAGGCCACCAAGAAGGAGTCAGTTAACTGCCAGACGTGGAGGTCGTGCACAGCCTGCACCCCAGGGACACTCATCATCCTCCGCCCGAGGTCTGACACACAAATGTGTGGAGGTGTGGCCTGTAGCAGCAGCAAGCCGTACCTGTGCACCTGGAGAGATTGACCAGTGAAAAGACATGTAACTACAGGTTTGGAGGTTTTTATGCTTCATAAATAACAAATTGGTTGATTTATTGACTCAGCTGCAGCAAATTGTTGTTATTCGTGGGTTGAACTCTTAATGTGGTCTTCATTTAATCTTCAGCTAAATGTTCAAAAGCAATATTTTAACTAAATGGTATGACATAAACACACAGAGCCTGACCTGTGGCAAAGCTGTGGAAATCAGCATAATCACAGCCAGCAGGGAGAGGCCCGGATCCAGGTAAACCAGGAGGCCACAGGTTCCAGAGTGGTGCAGGCACTGTGGGCTGACCAGCAACATCCCCAGGCTGATGAGCAAAGCCAGAAAGGAGGTACAAAGGCCCTGAATGATGAGGACGTACCACAAGAGACTGACGAGAGACCTGCTGCTTGGTACAGTGCTCTCAATGTGGTGTGACGACTTGCAGACAGGGGAGTTGCTAGATGCATTTTGACTGTCTGAAGAGGGAGAAAACACAATCTTCAGGTATGTGGTTAAATCAAAATGTTTTCAACAACAATCATTAAAGGTTGATGAACAAAACAATACAAACACCAACAATATATATGTGAATGTGAAAATTGTAATTTCACCTCTTTTAGGTGAGAAAGGTAGTCCAAAAAGTTTAACTTCCTTACCAAGATGTTTTATGCAGGTGTTGTCTTTGGGACTCTCTGTGATGTCATCTGAATGTCTCTCACACCTGGAAACCTTCAAAACTGCAAAACCGCTAGCTACGTCAGAGTCCCTGCTCTCCTGTGCAGCAGCTGCATGCAGGTGGACTTCCTGCTGTTGTTGTGGTGTTTGAGAGTCAGTGTCAGGGACACTGGAGGTTCCTGGGTTACAGAGGACAAGTGCCCTATTGTGGAGTGAGTCATCCATGGTCGATTGGACGTGGCTAACGCCACCCAGGACTTGTCCCGGCTCAGCCTGGCCTTTGGCCTTGGTTTTCTCTGCAGCCAAGACTGTGGGAGTCAAACAGAGGAATGAAAAATAAACATGGACAGCGTTTGATGTTCCTTACTTGGCAGCTACTTCAGAGTAAAAAATCTGTCACAACAATATAATCACCTGGGACAAGCACACTAAGTCTTCTGTAGTAAAGATTATGATTACATAATGCCAGTATAAGTATGTGCTTTCATATGACATAAGTTGGTGAGACAGACAGAGGGGCTCTGCATTCTGCAGTTGTACTTTATTTTTCATGCATCTTTGTGTACTGCCACAAATTCCACATTCTCCTAAATGCAAACATTTTAGCCCCCAGAATTGCAGAAACTAGTCTTACATTACACTTTAAGATCCTTAGAACAGTACAGTGAAAAGTGTGGTAGTCACCTATTAAACAATTTATTATTGCATCTCAGATTAGCTTGATCAAATTTATATTGTTAACCAGTTAAAACTGGATAACACGTGTTCAGACTCCAGTTGTAAAAATCCCATTAGGACCTGCACCACTCTCATGCAGCCTATGTGGTAAACGTGAAACTACAGCTAGCATCCTGTTAGCTTTGCATTAAGAGTAGAAAATGGAAGGATGATAAACACAAGCCACAACATGACAACCCAAATGTTCGCATGAATGGCTTATAACTGATCTAAAAAGCATTTGTAAGTAGTGTATTGACCAGTTAGAGCATTTAGAAAAAAACCTTATTAGAAAATGACTTATACTTTGCATGTGTGCATCTGTTCTCAAAGTGAACATGTGATCTGTAAGTAATGTTACCGTTGTGGCTCTCTTCAAGGTGAGATTCGGTCTCCGTCTGCCTGCTGGCCCCAGCTCTCTCATCCTGCAGTTGAACCCAGTTCTGCCAGACCACCAGCATCTTATGGAGCACACTGAAAGCTCCAACCACCACAAGCAGCAGGGGGTGCTGCACTGGCTGTGGTTCCAGGGAAAAATTGCTGATTTCCAGGAAGTAAGAGAGACACAAAGAGGTCAGGAGGAGAGTGGAGATGAAAGCCCCCACAGGCTGAATCCTACTGTGGGTGTAGGACACACTGCAGTCTGAAGACCCAACGGTCTGGGTCTCAGGTGGGGATTTGATGGATGGCACTGCAGGCAGGGTGGATGGAAGTGCTGCTGAGGAGGAGGAAGCATGTGGAGGAGATGCAAAAGAGTCCAAAGTAGAGAATGGAGGTTTTATGATGCTTGCTGCTTGAAGGGGACGAAGAGTCATGTGCAAAAGGATGAAGAGTGTGTGGAAACCATCCACCAGGGTGATAAGGGATTTGCACAGCTGACTGATAGTGACCTCGCAGACCAGCAGCAAGATGGTCACTCCCAGCATGCACCTGTGTAGCACCCTCATATCTGCAACTGAGAGCGCACACTAGAACTCTTCATAGATTCAAACACAAACACACACACAAACACACACACACTTCTTCTAACAACCTCCTAACAACCTCCATCTTCTACATTAAGCTCATTATTTATTTTATTAAAGAAGTTTAAAAAAACATGGATGTAAATCATGTTTAAACAATAATTTCCATTTTTTTCTCTCTTGTCACTTTCTAGTTTTGGAAACATTGTCTTAGATGTGCAGTGGCCGTGTCTTCGTTCAGAAGGAAACAACATGTTTTACAGATGGAAACAAAGTTTGAGCTTGAATTAGAGCCGTCAAGGCTTTCCTGAGCAACACTGGATGCTGAAGTTGCATCTGTTACACTCAAGGTCAGGATGTTAGCCGCATTTGTCCACACAGTTCCCACATACTACTGTGCTGTCTTAGCGGATTAGAACCCTGTAGTTATGGTGCACTCATTACTGGGAAGTCAGCATGCCTGGGAAGCCAAAGCTTAATGTGTATAATATAGGTATGGGTATTATCAAATAATAAAAAAAGGTTTAATCTTTCTCTCTGGAAGGTAGTGGAGTAGAAGTATAAAGTTGCATAACTCAACAACATTTAAGTACAAGTACCTCTTAGTACAGTGCTTCAGTAAAGGTACTTTAAAAGTTACATTACACCACTACTTTTAATATTAATTAAAAATGACCCACATCAGCATGCCACAGTATAACTGATCATTCACTACTGTGCAATTTTGAGGTACTTGTACATAACTTTAGTATTTCCATTTCCTGCAACTTTTTACATCTAGTCTGCAGCAATTAAAAGGGAAATACTGTACTTTACTCTTACATTCATGTGAAGTTAGTTTGCAGATGATCTATAATACAGGTGAAGATAGAAATGCAGAAATGCACAAAGTACCTAGCAATTTGGAATATAGTTCACAGTAGCTACATCTTAACAGCTGCAACATTAAACTGATGCATCACTAATTATAATCCTGCAATGATATACAGTAGATTATTTTGTAATGAACCGAAATTTATACTTTTTCTTAAATTTGAATGCATGGCTTTTACTTGTAAAAGATTGTTTCTTCACCGTGGTATTACTACTTTTACTTAAACAAAAGCTATGAGTACTTCTTCCACTTCTGACTGTAAGTCATGATTAAACCAGCATGTAGATGTAACACACGGCGGCACTTAGAAATCAAAGTTAAAGACACATGCAACAAATGTAGACAATCTACGCATTTTATTTTCAGTATAAAGTTTAATTACCCCAGAAAAGAAGACTCTCGGCCAGACAAGTTGAGTTCTTGGATGTGATCAGTGTGCCGCAATCAGAAAAATGTCATTCATCGTGCTCACCATCACTCCCTGCCTGCGTCCCACCGCACTCCTCCTTTACTGTAATCACAGTCATGTGAGCTGGGAAGGAGGGGGTTGTGGGATATCTTCCTTTCCTCAGTCAGCCCTGTTTGCATTCCGTCCTCAGCTTGTTGGTGGGAGAATACCTTGAATGGACGATCCAGTGAAGCTAATTTGATAATAATTGATGACTAATTCAATGTGCCGCTGCACTGCATGCAGCATTGGCACAAATTTTTTTTGAGTGTTTTTGTCAAGGAGGGCCAGTGATGCAGAACCCTTGTTACAGTGGGAATTATACACCCTCTTTTTTAAAAAAAGGTAGAAAAACAACAATTATTAAAACAAAGCAAAACTCAGTGTTATGAATTCTTCTGCCTTTTGCCAATTGACCGGTAGATTGTGAGCTTTGCCTTTAGGCTGAGCTCTCTTTTTGTCACAACAATGCGACAAACTGACCCGCTGCACCGATCTCCGACTAATCTCCCGCTTCATTGTCCCATCACTTGCAAACCAGGCCCAAAGGTATCTGAATGCCTTCACTTGGGGTAAGGACGCATTCCCTGACAACAGACTCCAGGCACTCCATCGGTTTCCTGACGAGAACCATGGCCTCAGATTTAGAAGTGCTGATCCTCATCCCAGCCGCTTTACACTGGGCGGCAAACCGATCCAGTGAGTGATGAAGGTCACAGGCCGATGATGCCATCAGGACCAAAAATCCGTGGCAAACAGCATCAATGAGATCCCCAGCCCACTGAACTGCAACCCCTCCCCACCCAGACTACGCCTCAATATCCTGTCCATAAATATTACAAACAGGATTGGTGACAAACAGCTCTTGCTTGTGTCATACAGAGATTAGATGGCCCTGAGAAGGGACCCCCTCACCCAATACTCCTGCAGCCCCTCCCACAGCATCTCCCAGGGTACCCGGTCATACGCCTTCTCCAGATCCACAAAACACATGTAGACCGGTTGGGCATACTCCTGGGCTCCCTCCAGGATCCTTGCAAGAGTGAAAAGCTGGTCTGTTGTTCCACGACCAGGACGGAATCAGCATTGTTCCTCTTCAACCCGAGGTTCAACTAACAGCACCTTGGACTAGACTTTACCTGAGAAGTGTGATACCCCTGTAATTGGAACACACCTTCTGGTCCCCCTTTTTGAACAAGGGAACCACCACCCCGGTCTGCCACTCCTTAGGCACTGTCCCAAACTTCCACGCAATGTTGAAGAGGTGTCCCACACAAGACAACCCCTCCACACCCAAAGCTGACAACAGATAAGCGGACAAAAATGGGTGGATGGTCTCTTTGTCAATTATTAAGGTAATATTTAATGAATTGCAAGATAATCTCAGTGGCATATTCCCTTGTCTTAGAAGCGGTGTGTAGTTTTACCTTTATCTAGTAAAGAAAATCATTAAAATAAAAGGTATAACAATCATAATATATCAAGCAAGAAAATGCAGTATTAGCATAAACAATAAAAACAAGAAGAACCAGATAGCCTGGCTCGGTCCAAAGGTAACGAGCACCTCTAAAGTGCATTCATTACAACTTATCACATCTAGTTTAGTTTGGTGAGCTTTAGAGGTGCTTGAAGGCAGATTTTGGACAGAGCTGTTCTTCCTTGTTTCCACCTTTCATGCTAAGCTCTAGCTTTATATTTATCGTACAAACAAGATGGTGTCAATTTTCTAATCTAATTCTTGGCAAAAAAACAAACAGGCATATTACCCCATAAGTCCCCAAATATTGTTTCTTAAAGGCAACTGGATTTTGTCTATTTTTGTATTTATAAGCTCTTTCAAGCGCTGTTGAGGTGGTGGAACCTCTTTGTCCCCCTCTTAGCACTCATGACACCACATATGATGCTTTTGTCCCATTAGCCCCTGCTCTTGTGTGCCCATGTGCAGGGGTCTGTTGCAGTCCACTGGACTGCGAATCAACAGGCCAGATATGGGCTGACACCACAGATAAATCCCTACCGTTCTATCAGCATTCCAGCACATTCCTGAGGCACGGCTAAGCCCAAGGAGAGACCCAGCGAGGAAGCATTTGATCACTTGCCACTGTCCCCTAACAGAGAGCGAGAGGCCACAGCAGCTTGGCAAAACCTTTAAGCACCCCAAAGCTGAAAAAAGTTTTCAGTTATGAAGTTTATGTCTCTGTTCAAAGATGAGTAAATATCCTGCTTTATTTAGGCTAATTTATATACAATAAGGTAAATAATACTATATGAGATACAAACATTTGTGTTGTAGTTTGTTTTGTTTGCTTTGGATTCTTTTCCTCTTTTGGTCGTGTCTGGTGTTTGTATCTTTTCTCTCCGGTCTTGTGTTGTTGGTCCTGTGTTCCCTCGAGTGTCTGTATGTTCTGTTTCCTGTTTTATTTTGAAGTCTGAGTTTTGTCTCGTCTTACCTTTAGTTTTACTTCCTGTGTCTTCCCGCCTCTTGTCATCTGCCTCTTGTTTCCTCATTGACCTTGTGTATTTAATGTCTGTGCTTCCCTTGTCTCTTGTCTGATCCTTTTGTCCAGTCCTCGTGATCCTGCCGTGCTGTTCTTTGTCCTGTCAGCTTATTCCAGTCATGCCCCGTGAGTTTTCCCCTGTGTAGTTTCCCTGTTTTTGCATTGCCTTCGACCCTGGACCTGTTTCTTTGGATTTTTGGACTCTGTGGATTTTTTTCTATTCTTGGATTTTGCCTTGCCCTTTTTGTCCCTCTTTCCTTGGACTAAGAGTGAATAAATCTTTGGTGAACTGCTCCCGCCTGCCTCCCTCATCTCTGCTTTTGGGTCGTTATTCCTCTACCTCATAACAATATGTATCAAAACCTTAATCTGCACAGTAATTAGAAAAATGTGGTGGAGCAAAAAAAAGTAGGCTACAATTTAAGTTGTGATGGAGTTGAACTGTAAAGTTTTTTCACTTAATTTGATTGACTTCATAGTTGGCCTCAATGGACATCTGTCTTTGGCTTCTCCCAAGTTCATCTAATACAATACACCAGAAAAACACAACTATAAAGTATACTTTTTACAATTGTGCAAAACGGCAGGTAGCATGGTCAGGGAACTATAGTACTTGGTTTTCAACCAAAAAAGAAAATGGGTAGATATTTCAAACCCAAACAAAAAAAAAAATGAAATAATGAGCTTTGTTTTCCCATTTATCCAATGTCTATACAAATTAACTGGAAAATTGCTCGTTTTTCTTTTTTTTTTTTTCTTATTAAACCGACAGCAAGAATACAGGCAATTTTTTCTAATGTGCATACTCACTGAAAAGGACAAATGTGAGGGTCAGAGCTGTATATTAGACAGAGTTTCACCAACCAGGGAATTGAATGTTCTGAGCTATCCCGCTATGCAATTGGTTCTGGGGTGGTCACAGCAGGGAATAGTGGAAAAATGGAAACTTATTTAAAAAATGTCCTATTGTTGCACATTTGGCCGCAAAGAAAGACAGGGAAGCGGTAAAAGATTTCACCCGTGTCCAAAAAGGCGAAAAGAGCAAACTTGAGGGCAAATGACCCAGCGACTCATTATTGTGTGAGGTAAATGTCAATTTGTCTCTTTGACTTATAACAAATTACATAGGACAAATAAAGTAATACCATCGTTAATGTCTACCATGCTGTCAAAAAAGTGCTAGCGTTGATACTGCTTTAGAAATAAATGAAGTTTAAAGTTACCCATGGCTTAAATGCTAGCGTTAGCTTTTTTGCTAGCCCTCCATGTACTTAAATGCTTGTGCTCTTGCCATAGTCACATGGCTTTTGGTCTCAACCAAGTACAGGTGTCTTTATGTTTATAATGATATTGGAGCTTGGACGAGGATATTGTTTGGCATTTCAAAAGTTCGGACAGCTAGCTAATGCTATGTCGATGCACAAAGCAAACTGGCTGTAGTTAGCCTGTACGTATGCTAGCGGACATTAGAAAGGTAAACACTGCTCAGAGACTTGTTAAGCGACGTGGTCACTCACCAAAATGGGCATTTTTTAGAGGCCCGTTTACAATATAGAAGGTATTTATACACTGCAATGTTTCCGTAAGGGCCTTTTCCATATTGACAAACGTTGGAATCCAGTAAGAGTAGATGGGCCGATCTCAACACTCTTGCTGTAGTATTAGCATAAAGAAGCCTGGTCAGGTAAGGCGGCGCCAAACCTTGGATAGATTTAAATGTTAAATGTAAGATTTTCATCTTGATCCTGTAGCAAACAGGAAGCCAGTGAAGGGAGCGCAACAACAGTGTAATATGGTTCTTCTTCTTTTATCCTGTAAGGAGGCAGGCAACATCCTTTTGGACTAGCTGTGGGCATTGAATACATGACTGGTCTAAACCTATTTACTTAGAATTACGGGCTTTTTTGCACTTCTAGTCTTAAACAATTTCATTATTTGTGTTTGTTTCATATATTTTTTATATAATTCCTTTCTTCCGGTTGTTTCTTGTGAGTAGTTGCTGTTATAGGCTTGTCCCAAGAGTTTTATTCGCCTGGTTCCTGTGCAGATGAAAAATAAATTACTTTGAACCTTTGAAACCAGAACACAGTGTTTAACTAGTTAATGTTTATAAAACACCTTATCTTTGTCCAGTTTGACTTCCTGCTGAGAACATTCATGAATTAGTATCAAATAAAGTCCAATTTCTTCTTACCTTAGTAAGATCCAAAAGATTATTCACAGATTTTTTTTACATTGACCGTTTCAACCGTTAAGGTGCTTAATCACGTTTTATATTGACAGAGACAGCACCTCAGGAATTTCCCTGAAAGTATGAAAAGTCATGAAAAAAAGAGAACAGGAGGCACACAGAACACTATGAAATGTTTAATTACAACCAGAATTTTACAATAACTCCAACTGATACCACCCAAACCCTGTGGAGTTTAAGAACCCAGACGTTCAACAGTGTCACAATGTTTCTGTGCACTGAACAGAAAAACTACAAAAAAAAACAACAGCAAACTAGAATCACTATATGGCAGGATTGTGTGTGTGAATATACCTTGATTCAACTCACTGTGATACAAGATACTTTTCTTTTGCAGTGTGTAGAGTAGTAAATATATTCTCGTACGGCTCACGTTAACCAACAGTCTCAAGAGGACGAAAAAAAAAGAATTTTCACTCTTAAGGTTGTGAGTGAGACAATCGGAGTAAAAAATAAAGGTTTGGACTGGGAAACTTTAATACATATCTGTGATAAGTGTGGTTGAAATGTATTAAAGAAAACTTAACAGTTACACGGCATGAATATATACAATGTTTAAAAATCAACAAAAGGGTTACATGCTTTTAGACCAGTGGTTCCAAACTACAGGTCTGAATGCATGCAAGTGGGACCCTTTAAAGCCTCAAAATGATTAACGGAATAGTTTGACAGTTTTGGAGATACAAATTTGCTGTCTTGTCAGTTGAGATGAGAAGACACAGCTCACATATCCGTACACTAAATATGAAGCTACCTCAGACAGTTAGCTTAGCATTAAGACTGGAAACAGCTACATTGGCTTAGTTTTACCCAGTAGGCGGTTTGTTAATGTTTAACAGGGGCCTCGTTTTTTTCCTTTTCACACGCGTAGCACCATGAACAGACCATGAATTTATCGGTACACAGCACAGTTAGGCCACGAGTACCTCAGGGCCATGGTCGGGGCCATAGATTCTAACTTGCACCAACCAGTCAGATAAAGGATTAACGTGTCGGGCAGACTAGACTAGCATGTTCAACTAAACGTCTCCACCACTCCACTCTCTCTGCAACTAGGCAATGGCAGGTCAAAGGGGCTTGTGCTTTGGTCATTTTGCTAAGGGGGATGGCACCCCACCTCCAATCACATACTTGTTTTATCATGTCTGGCCTCTATACCAAATATTAATCGATGACATGTGCCACAAACGACATGTCCTAAATCTACTTGAAATTCGATTCAAACTTTTGTAAGAAACAAAATGCCCCCAGGATTAAGTTTTTAACATCATGACAAAACGTTAATAAACGTATGGGATGCAATTGTTTTCCTCGGTTCATGCTCGTAACAACTGAAGCATAATTTAAAGCTCGTAATCGTTATGTTTAAGCACTCACAGCATTTTGTTGTGGTGAATAAAACATCATGGCTGAAAAAGTCAACAGTGACTTGAAGCACTAGTTTCCTTTCTACAGTAAAAAAAAAAACATTGCCATTGAGCATAATCCAGGCATTAATTACGTTTCCTGTCAAAAAGTAATTGGAAATACAAATTAGTGGTTTATTAATGTAGTTTCAAGGAGACAGGGTTGGCTGAGTAGGCTGCTTTATTCTGAGGAGTGAAAACACAAAAAGGCTACTAGAGACAAGACAAAGGACGCTGTGTTATGTAAGAGACGTTTGACTTACTGGGGTTGTCTGTAAGTGTTGAATGGTAATTAAAACCATATTTTATTAACTTCTGAATGTCTCACAATCTCCTGTGTCATTGGAGCATTACTGGTGAGAGTGGATTAGTGGAGTCTGGAATTCCTCACATACAGAGCAGAGCTCCCACCCTGTGGTCGACCCCCTGCCCACCGCTACGCACCCTCACTCCAGGGTGCAAAGATTTTATTTGGTTGGAAACGTGCTGTCTGCTTTATTTTGAATCCCGTCAATCTTCTTTTTGGAAAGAGATGTTGCTTTTGAACATTTTAGACGTAGTCTTTGACTCATGCTAGCAGCGTGGCTCTATGTCCAAACTAAAATCTCTTAACTAAAGGAAGGAAAGCCATGATAATGACATTCCCATAAGTCTTGTACGTTGTTGAGTAAACTATCATCATGTTTTATCAAACATTTTACTGTCATTAACCTTTTTCACTGTGCTTGCACTCACTGCAGTAAAGCAGCATCCCTTCTTCTCGGCTGAATTTCAGTCTTACTGTGCCATGAGGGTAACGACCCACTGAAATGGTGGTGGAGCAAAGTTGATCTAGTATTGAACACTTTGCAAGGCATTGTGGGATTCCCGGCAACAGAGGACTGACCAGCAATACAAAAAAGGAGTTTCAAAAGTTGAACATTTTAAACTTCAAAGGATATAGGGTGACATTTGCCTTCTGGCTACACAGTATTTTGCCAAAAAACTGACAAGCAATGCAGTAGCGGGTCAGGAAGTCAACGAGCTACTCGCTGCTGCATTCTTTGAAAATGCATTCTTTCACTATGATATTGCTCTGCTAGCTACCCACACCGACGCTAACCCAAAGTCACATTTGATTGGAAACATTTGTTACTGCACAGAGCTTAAGATGAGTCATTGAACATATTTTTGTTTAACAGAAAAAGGAATTTTGATATAAAAGAACTACAAAATGAATTTTCAACACAGCATGTAACAAGAGACACATGAACAGTTAACACAGGGAGTGGATTAGAACTTGGAAAATGTATTTGTCACTTTACTGACTTTAGCCATTGCTTTGTCTACTGACATGTTCATGTCATATCGGAGTTGTCATAAGAGTTTCCGATTGGTGAATAATGTTCACATTAACATCAAAGTGATAATTTGGACTGAGACTCTTGGATTTTTCTGAAAGCCTTGGCCCACGGGTCTTGACAATTGGGATGGGCAAAATGGAGAAAATCAATTATCACCACTTTTTTAGACCAAAGATCCAAAGCAAACATTGGGCAACAAAGAGGTTTTCTCCTCGACGCAGTGGGCCCAGGTTTGACTCTGACCTCTGGCCCTTTGCTGCATAAAAGGCAATAGAATAAAAGGCTGAAAATGACCCAAAAAATAATCGGAAAAAAAACCAACATGATTGTCATTCTACACTGTCGGCCCCTCTGTCATTCACACTGAGGTTGCCAACCTCCCTGGGCTGAAATGACTCCATTTCCTGCAAAACATCTCTGTAGGTTACATAATTCACTAGCTGTATCCAAAAATCCCAACCAATCTGCAGAGTTCAGGCATTAAAACATTCAGTCATCTCATTTAGTCATTACATGCATTTATTTGAGAGGAACAAATTTCGCCATACATATCTTTGTGATTACCAGCACATTTCAATTAAGTTAACAAATTATTAATAAAAATTTCTAAAAATGAAAGCATAACAAACAGTGGGGGCAAACTATTTGTTGGGAGGAGAGGAGCAGGAGGGTTGAATGCTGCTCCTTTTAAGAAGAAAAAAAACAAACACACCTGTCCGTATCTGCTTCAGGAAAAAAAAAATCAAAGCAGCTCTCTTCACCAACATACAAGAAGTTAACAATTTCTGTTAAGTTCCAAAATACTTGTTCTGGAAAATTCCGGACAGAAGGTAGATTTGAGCAGAGACATCAGCGCCTGCTGTGTGTTTAGACGGGGTCTCTTTTCACTCCGGTCTCCTCTGTGAGAAAACAACCACCGCTGCCACCTGGCGGCCACAGCCTCACCCAGCGGGGTAGTGTTAAGACAACAAGGACTTGGATCAGAACTAACGTTTGCTTCATTCGTGTGTTTGCTTTCATTCCTGCACCCTGACTGCTATAGTCAACCATATATACCTTTTCTTCTAACACAGTTTACCCTTCCCTCCCCCCCCCCCAAAAAAAAACAAAACAAAACTAAATATTTGCTCTAGTTTGAATGTGAAATATACATCAACAAAATGGGGTTCATCTTTAAAAGCAACCCCAAGAATGGAAAAGAAAAGATAAAATGAGGATGGGGGTGAAAGAAAAAAAGGAGACAAAGTAAATCAGAAAAGTCTCATATAGCTATGAAATAAATAGAATATAAGTGATTTCTCAAAGCAGCCCAAAGAAAAAACAAAGACTGAACCTGAAGTGGCGAATTTTGAAGGCAACATGAATGACGAGTTGGAGCAGTGGCAGAAAGTGTCAGTGGAAGACTGAGGGACAGGACGAAGGAGAGGGGAAATGTCGACAAGAGACTGAGCTGCTTTTTTTGAAAGAGTTGAACTGGTTAAACAAAGCAATAATAGCGTCTGAGAGTTGTAGAGAATCAAGGGGGGAAAAAAAGATGGAAATAACCCAACCAAAAGCAGACATCTTGCATTCTGACATTCGCAGACGTACAGTTTTTTTCAGCTGGGAGCAAAATTACAGACTTCAAAAGGCTTTTTTTTTTTTTCTTTTTTTTTTTGCAACAAAGGCAGGCAAAAAGACAGTTGCAGCGCCTCCACATCAGATCTGAGAAGACTGACTGGAGGGGGACGCTGATTCCTGAGGGGCCAAAGTGAGCAGAGGAGGAGAAAACACAAAGAGGGAAGTCACTTTGGCAGAGGTCCCTTAAAAGTTCTTCTTTCCCAGAAGGGAGAGAAATGGTCAGGAGTTGGGAACAGACATAAAACGTAACATTTAAACACACACGTTAACATCTTCAGCTTCCTCGGATATAAAAGCCTTTGATAGTGATCTACATCCACGTCTTAAACAAGTGCTTAAAGCCAGCAGGTCCGTCAACGCTATTTTGTCTTGTGAATGTGCCATCAACCCCACGTTTCTCATTATCACGGTTATGTCTTTGTGTATGTGTTATGAAAGAAAAAAAAAATAGAATTGTTAGTTCCCCCCAACTAAAGTGAAAATCTACACAAGAGAGCAACAGGAGGGCTGTGAGAAAGGTGTGTGTTCTGTCTTTGGTTAGTGTTTAATCCCCCAGCTCTCTTCTGTCTCACTCACAGGCGTCTGCTTGTGTATAAAGATTGCAGATTGACGAAATGTAGTGATAAGAGGGTGAATTTATTTCACTTTTTTTCTCTTCCACATAATATGCAAATGTGACTGTTTCTGTGGTTGATGTAGTGTGGATATAGAGGGTATCTTTTTGTTGTCACGGCAAAGCTCCGGAAGTCGATTTTGTAATTTCTGTTTCTTTCTCTAATTGCTTGGATTTTCAAAGCTTTGACTGTAACACCAGGTCTTTTGTCCTTTACGGAAAAGTTGTGTGGATGGTAAAGTCAAAGAAAAGACAAAAACATTGTAGGGCAACTTGTCATGTAGTAGACCCAGACAGACTATCGACGAGTGCTGTTTTCTCCTGTCCTTTCCGTCCCTGTGAAAGTAGAAG
This sequence comes from Etheostoma cragini, assembly GCF_013103735.1. Taxonomy (NCBI): domain Eukaryota; kingdom Metazoa; phylum Chordata; class Actinopteri; order Perciformes; family Percidae; genus Etheostoma; species Etheostoma cragini. The sequence continues at coordinate 11,889,108 of NC_048409.1, forward strand.
AAATGACATTGATTAGTCCTGAATGTAGCAGAGAACGTTGGTAAAAACCAAACTCATAGCTAACCTAACTATCAATGATCCTCAAGAATATCCTTTAGTGTAAAACCCTTTCGCTCAATCTGTGCACACTGTGGTGTCTAAAGGTAGCCATTGCAGCGCTTTTTTGCAGCAGGTTTTGTCATTAAAATGCAACTTTATCTGCACTAATACATTAAAAACTCAATGACAGCAGCAGCAGCAGCAGCACTTGCAGTCCTCTGTCAGAGTCTATACTAGCTGTGTTCACTCCGGTGTAGTTACAGCTCTCTTATTTTTATTACTTTATTGTTTTTATCCTACTTCTTTATCTTAATTTCCATCAACACTGTACTCAACCTCTAGTGTTTTCTCATTGCAGATTTGGGATTTTGTTTGTTTTATGTTGGTTCATGATAAGGTTTTCTCACCAGATGCGTTAATTTTAATAACGTAATAATATTGTACGTTAACTCTGTGTGTGTGTGGAAGGGGGGGTAGGGGTGACATTGTCTCTGGTTTTCTAATGTGAAGCACTTTGTGTTGCATGACTTTTGCATGAAAAGTGCAATACAAAAAAGTTTGATTGATTAATAAAAAAAATCTGAAATTTGGCAAGTATAAAAATGCTGAGCAGACAGCTTCCAAAGAAGCCATCGGTCCACCAGATTGGCTACCAAAAGTGAGCTCAGATGCAATGTTGCTAATAACGCACAGAAAAACTGCACACCAACAATAGCAATTATGGTAGATCAATCTTTAAGAAAGTTGAAAGGACCAGCAGTGGGAGAAGACTGAGAACTACATGACGCCCTGAAGCTCTTCTAATGCCCGGCTCCAGAATTCCACGCAGACATACACATATAATCTCTTACATAAATTCATAAAAATCATTTCATGTTTGTTTGTCATGTCAGTTGTTGTTTAAAATGTTAAGATGCACTACAGACATGTATAATAAAGCTTTGTTTGATATAACACTGATGAGTTCTCATTTGCACTCTAAACTCTGAAAGTACAGGTTTGCCCAAATTATTTTATGTTGGTGCAATGTATGTTTTCTGTCTGAAGTTACATGTTGGATCCTCATGGTAAATATTTCATTCAAAACCACCTCAGCCTTTCTTTCAGGGACATTTGGCAGGTTTACAACAAGTCTAAATTAGCTTAAGTAAAATAAGTTTATTTAGTGTCACAGAGCCTTTCAAACACAGCTGCAATTCAAAGATTTATGGAGAAAAAATGCATTGGAAAATTTGATGAAGAGTAAAATATAATCTCTACAAACAAGGTTATAGGGATACACTGGTTATAGTTTTGTTGTCAAGAATGAACAAAAATATCCATTAAAGAAGTGACTTTTTTGGTAAACAAAAAAGGCCTTTCCCAAATTTCTCTCTTTACCGATTAGTTTATTTATTTTCATGAATAACCAATAAATCTTCTGATTTTAATACAGTTATGTTTAAATGATATACCACATTTCAGCTTGACATGCAGAACCATAGCCATCACATTTGAAGCAAATAGAATAAAATAACAAATCTAAGATAAATTATAAAGCTATCATTATTTTAGAAAGTTTCCTAATTTATTTCTTCTCATAAGTAAGAAAGTGGAGCCTCCACTGTAAAGCCAATATTAGAGCGGGTTTGTTCAACTGCAGCAATGTTCCATTAACTTGTAATATGTTTTGTATTGGCCAGGGGCCTTTAAGAAACTCACTGGGTTCATTTTCTAAACCATTTCATGGCGTCTATCTGTACGATTGTCAGCCTCGATGCATACAGCACATTTGGAATAGGAGTCTCAATCAGGATTTTGCCTGTTCACGGCTTATGGTCAGCTTAGTGCGTTTGCAAGCCAACAGTTTGCAAGGCTGCAGTAAAGATGCTTGCCCAAAAGCAAAGCCCATATCTCTGGTTGGAAGGAAAAACACACCTACTTCAAAACATTATGAAAGACAACATCGCAATGTCGACGTTTTACAAGAAGGTGGTTGAAGGAATGAAAGAGGGAGGCTGTGTTTGTCCGCCCCCGGTGGAAAACTTTGAAAAAGTCCTACTTTTGCATGGCTGCATGTAAACAGGAATATTCACTTTCTTTAGACATGTAAACAGTTTAGACTGAATATTGTCTTTTTCGGAATAAGCACAAAAACCAGGGTATTATGTGCATGTAAACATAGTGATCTTTGTGATACTGTTTCAGGAAAGAAAGGTTGTTTAATTATAGAACCAGAAGTGACTTGATTTGTTGAAATAAATTAATTAATTAATTTTATTTGATGGAGTTTTAGAATTAGACCTACTTGATCAGCATGAAGATAAAGGGCTTTCGAAGAAGTAGCTTCTGCAAACTAACGCCAACAATATAATGATGAATCCATTTCCATTTGAGATTTATGTTGATCTATTGTGTGTGTGTGTGCGTGCGTGTGTGTGTGTATGTGTGTGTGTGTGTGTATACTGTATATAGACAAATGTTTACTTCAAAACTTCATGGTGCGTCTCTCCCCATCTCCAAACTGGCTTCTAGCAGCAGCTCCTCCAGGTCTTGTCCACAGCTCACACTCACTACACAATGGAGACATCACACACATTGCCAAACAAGACTTTCACACCTAAAACCAACTTAATTTTTTTTTTTTTTTTAAATCAGCAGAGATCAGTGGTTACAGTGACTCACCGTGCTCCATCACACAGCTGCCGGGCTTAGGGCTTTCGTCCAGAAGATGGAGGGAGAACTCAGGCTTCAGGCCGTTGGGTAGAGCTGAACCGACTATCTCCTCCTCCGGAGCCTCGGCAAAACACTCGTCTTCGTCTGCAGAGCTCTCATCAGGTGAATCCTCGTCTTTGACTGGGGAGACGGACTCAGACGTGGCTGGTTCAGGACTCTTTGAGGCGTCTCCTGCTGGAGTATTTAACTCCTCAGCTCCACCTTGAGGGATAGGTGGTTTCTGTTGATCAGTCTGGACGGAGAGAACAGGCTCCGCCGCCTGTTCATCTGCCTCCGTTTGCTGCTTTGGACATGGTTCCTCTTGGGATGGCTGGATGTCCTCTTTCTCTTTTAAACTGGGTTTTTCATCTTCTGACAAGTTGGCTGGCTCTTCCTGCTTCTCCTCTATGGGAAGGCCCTCTCCTTCTTCTGATTGGTTTGGTAACTTGCTTTCCTCTGATGCAGATGATAGCTCATCCTGTAGCTGTTCAAGAGCAATTGCTAACGGCTGCTGCAATTGTTCTGCAGGGATACAAGTCTGGGTTTGACTCAGTTCATCAAACTGTTTACGCTCTCCCTCGGTGCTCACCTGAGTCACATCTTCTACAAGACCTTCCTCCTCCTCTCCTTCCTTCTTTCCCTCAACACAAGTGGGCTCAAGTTGGGGGCTTTTAATTCCCTCCATTACCTCCTTAGGGAGCGGAAATGCTGCAGCCTGCACCGATGAGGAGTTTGATGGCAGGACCGGTGCTTGTTGACTTGGATCTGTCACTTCTGGGTCTAAAGTGCTAGCTGTTGCATCCTCTGGGGGTTGACTTGTAGACTGTGGCTCTACTGTAGCATTTACTGCCGACTCTAAGTGTGATACTGGACTCTGATCTTTGAGTTTACAGTCTGTTGACAGAGCAGCTGAGCTCTCCTTCAAGTCCGCCTGTGTCAGTTGTGTTTGTGTATGTGTTTGAGATGAAGGCAGTGGCCATGTCGGCTGTGTCGCGGGTGTGATCCCATCTACAGGCTTCTTTGAGGCCTCTTTAGCCAGGATGGGAGCTGCAGGTGCACTCATCTGGAGTTGTAGCTGCTCAGGGGGGCTCTCCACCCGAGTTACCATAAAGATCTTGTGACCCCTCCCTGGACTAGAGACAGATATACAGCGACCAGGAGACGGAGGGGTGCCACTAGGGACTGCAGATTCTGTAACGGTGATACCGGAAATGAGGCTCGGGCTGCCAGTAGGTGAGGCGGACAGGGTTGAGGATGTACATGAGGCACTGAGGAAGGGCTGTGCAACCCCTGTCTGGGTTTGAGGAGTAGTCTGGTTTAAGCGAGGGGAGGAGTTTGATGTGGAAGAGGACTTTGTTACCACCTCCTCATCCTCCTCATCCTCAGTGTCCGAGTCCGACTCCAGGATCATTTGAGGAATGTTGGTCTCGTTGCTGTCTCCTGACTGACTGCTTGTTTGTCCTTCATTGACTGCCGTTTCACCTTTTCCCTCTACCTCTTTGTCCCCTTTGTCCCCTCTCTCCTCTGCTGCTGGTTCTTCCTCCTCTTCTTCTGTGGTCCCATCCTCTGTGGCGATTTCAGCCATGGATGTTGACTGCCTCATCTTCTGCTCTGTTTCCTCCTTCTCCTTAGCCAGGATGAAGTTCCTCTTACAGCCATTCTGGATCTCAGCCAGCAGGGCGCGCTGGGTCTCAATGAAGCTCTTTACCTAAAAGATAAAGGAGCATGTCCCAAACATGAATATAAAACCACAAGAATATCAGAATAAACACAATTAAGTTAAAGTAAGGGCTAAAATCTCTTTTGAACCAGTACTATTCTTCGGGCTACTTCGCTCTCTCCCATCTATTCCTGTCATCTCTCCATTTTTAGCTATTTAATTAAGGCACACAAACTCAATGCTCTGAAGAATCTTTAAAAAATGCTAAGGCTAGCATTATGCTGTATTGTAATAATGGTCAACAAAGCCAATGAAAAATTGAATTAGTTGCATTGGTCCATCTCTCTGTAGCACTCAGAACCAAGGCCTTTCATTCCTACAGATGACAAACATGTCATAGATAAATAGTGTAATTTATTAAAGAAATAAATAAAAAAATATATTTCTTATAAACAGCCGGGCACTGTAGGTCTGAGCAAAAGCTACTCAATTAGGAGTAAATGGAGTGCATCTTATGGGGATTCATGTAAACTGTTATGGTGCTCTCTTCAGTGTTTGAAACAGTAGGACAGTGTATTTGGGATATACTCAGCCCTGGACCATATGCCTTACTGAAATGGGAAGAATTAATGCATACATGACGATTTTGTGTACTGGCTGTAAAAACAAATATGCTTCAGGACAATACATTTAAATCTACTCACAATCTACAATCTAAACTAGTGGTGATTATCAGTAGTGCAAGGATGTGTTTTTGGGAGAACTATAGACCACAGAGGAATAAGATATGTCAGGCTTTAACTAAACAGGTCAAGTTTTTTTTTTTTTTTTTTATGGAATCTGACAAAAACAAATATGAATATCACCAGACTTATTCTTTTGTAATCTGCCCATGTCTGTGATGATCTGTGTGGACTGTCCGTGGCCAGCCAAGAATTTATGATTGCGTCAGCCGTACATGCATCACAAGCGCATATGCAGACTCCAAATGCAGGGTAAACAGAAACCCATGCATTAATAATCTCTTTACTTCTCCTCTTTATCCCATCCCCATGCATTGTCTCCATGCTCACAGTTTCTTTCTTGGGCTCCCGGTCAAGGTCGAGACGCAGCAGAGAGGTGTTGACTTTAAGGGCGAGTGAAAGGGCCATCAGTCCACCTGTCTTGATCTCATTCTCTCGAAGGTCCAGACGCAGCAGTCTGGGGCTCTCAGCGATAAACTCAGCCACAGCCACAGCTCCTGTAGGACAGAGAATAAAAAAGAAACACGAGTCAAAAAATACAGCAAGAACACATCCAAGAAATCCTTCACAAAATAAAGTTCTAGGTCCCACCTTCACAGGACAGTTTAGTGGAAGCGAGGCCCAGTCTGAGCACGGAGCGATTCCCGATCAGTCCGTCTTTCAGCTTGTGGACCCCTTCATTACCCACGGAGTTATGGCCGAGGTTAAGGGTCTCCAGACTCTGGGTGCATGGCTGAGGGAGGGAGAAACAACGGAGATATGGATATGTTTAATAGTAAAATTAAAAAATTATCTACAACTGAGAGTTTCTTTTAGCAATGGGAGAGTGCAGTTAAGTCTTAACAGCTAGCGTGCCAAAGTTGTGCTTGTGGTTGTTTGAAACCTAAACCATGCAGTTTTATGTTAACATCTTTTTCATTATGTAGGAAATCTCTATTTCTTTTGTTACATTGTTAGTGTAAGGCATTTCTCTCTCTCTCTCTCCTTCTTGCAATGCAATAAATCTTCACTTAATCACACCACTGTTTTTTTTTAATTTAAAGACTCTTTTCTGTAAAAAATACGATGTAAATGAAAGCAAAATGCAGGGTTATCAGCTCGTCAAACATGAGCAACATGCAAGCTTCACTAGAACACTGATCATATTGAACAACATGGGAGTTATGGTAGCCATTACAGTAGGTAATAATATAATAATAATAATAATCTCATAATACAGTAATGTGAGAAAGAAACATTCTGCAGATAGTGTATTAAAGTAACTCAATAATAGTATTATGCAATTTTTTTAAACAATTTATGTAGTCACAAAACTAGAATTACCAGTTCACAGTTGTATGCTTCGCCCAACCAGTCAGGTTGCAGTTTGCATCCATGTCCGTTCAGACTCATAATATACTGTGTGTAGGGATGACTTTGAAGGAATTTATTAAAATGTGTTAAGATATTCTTTGGCAAAACATGGATGCTTCATACACACATCTTCAACCAGGCAGGACTGACGATCTGTACAATCACCACAGTTTCAATATTAGTGTCCGTTCAAATGTACCGGACCCTACACCGTAGCCTGACGTGCACATCACGAAAAATGCAACTACACGTCGCTGCGACACACGTCTCTCGGCCATGGCTTGGTAATGTTGTATTTTCCCCGACTCATTTCCTTGTGTCCTTCTTTAGAAACAACATGAAATCAAGGAGAGGGTTAACTTCCCCTAATACAGATGTCTCACTGTGGTCAGAAAGCACAAGGACAGACACACACACCAACACACGCGCACGCACGCGCACACGCCGGGTCACTTACGTAGGCAACTGCGAGAGCTCTGCGTGGAGCCTCCGCCGAAGCATGAAAAGGCCAATAGTGTATAAATCTTTATAAACTTCGGGTCCTATCTTGCAACTGCTGCAGCGCAAAGCCCGACGCAAGTGTCGTTGCTAGTTTAAGACCGACGCAGTTGTCAAATTCCAGTCCAGCGCCTGCGTCGTTTAAATAGCAAATGCACCTGCGCCCATCTTTGCGCCCATGGGCGTGCTGGTCTTGAGAAGTGGTGAGTGATCATGCACAAAACAACAAAACAAAACAAAAACCTGGTCTAAAGTCAATAGCGCAGCCTTTCATTGTTATTTTAACAGTGCATTAATAAAATGTGCCCTGGCTTATGAACAGCAACACTTGCATCGGGCAAGAGAGGGCGTAATGTGGTAAAGCCTGAGACATGCACAATAATAATAATAATAATAATAAAAAAATGCCTTCTGCATTTTTTGTTTTGCTTTCCCCTCCATTATTCCAATCTTGTACCGAACAGGGATTTCTGAACTGAGGTATAAACCAAACCGCGACTTCTGTGTACCGTTCCACCCCTAGATGAGAGTGGACCTAGGCCTCACTGAATGGCCCCAGTTTGTTAGATTGGGGGACCTCACATCTGAGTATGTGGTCAGCAGCACAGGGATGAACCAACAAACTGTTCTCTCTCCTGTAATGTCACCTTGTAAACCACAGATTTCAAGTACAACTTTGAGTCATGCCATATGCAGAAGTTCTCCAACGACACAGCAACTGTGTGGCGTATCAAGGATGGAAAGGAGGGGGAGTATAAAAGCATTGTGGAAGACTTTGTGGAAGGGCATAGCACTAACCAGCTGTAGCTGAACACCAGCAAAACTAAGGAAATGGTGGTGGACTTCAGGAGTCCGGCCATTACCTTGCTTCCTGTCACCATTGACGGGGTGAATGCGGAGACTGCCAGTACATACATGTACCTGGGGTTACATCTTGACAATAAACTTTACTGGTCTGCCAATACTAATGCAGCAAGCTCTATTTCCTTAGGAAGCTGGGGTCCTTCAATGTCTGCATCAAACTCCTGCTTATGCCCTACCAGTCTGTCATGGCCAGTGCCCTTTTCTATGCCATGGTATGTTGGGGAGACAGCCCTAGGAAGAGGGATACTGGACAACTGGACAGGCCGGTGATCAAAGCTGGCTATGTTGTGGGCAAGGAGCTGAGTCAACAACATCAGTTGCAGAAAAAGAGGACCCTGAGAAGATTGCTCTCTGTAAATGACAATGGCCACCCCCTGCAAACCACTTTCCCCAAGCAGAAGAGCAAGTTCAGTAGTAGGCTCCTGTCTCTGACAGGCTGCGTAGGTCCTTTGTCCCTACGGTCATTAAGCTCTACAATGCTACACAGAAGGGGAGGAGTGTGATTGATTTTAGTGTTGAAGTCTGCCTTGATCACTGCCATTCGTACCATGCCTTCATCCGGGTGCCTTTATACATACACATAAACTACGCCGGACTACCCTGAACTGGACTGATTGGCACTGTTTGCCTCCCTTCCTGGCTATATTAGCCACTTGCCCATTTTGCAAGCTTGCCTGTTTGGTCAATACACCACAACGTCTTTTTATCTGTATGGAGTAGTGTCTGTGTAGCCTAATGTACTCAAATAGATATAGAGTTTGCACGGACACTCTCTTGCACTATGATACAGTTGCACCTTTCTGCATTTTTTCCACATCGCTCCTTTAAACATGCTAAAATCTAACTTTACTGTAAGGGCACTTTATGAAAGTAAGTAGTCAGTCAGTCAGTCAGTCAACCTGTCTGTCTGTCTGTAGAAACACTGAGTGAACAATGAGTGTGAAGATAATGTCTTGATAGCTATGCCTTGGTCTCACATCTGTTAACTGAGTGAAATATGACTGCACAAAATGTAGGCTGCATTTATGAGAAGCTTATGTGGAAATCCAGTCAAACCAGACGTCACTACGCCAATTTAGTCATTACAAAAATCTTTCACCAACACACCTTTTACCGGCAAGTTTACACAAAGAAATCGGATATCGATTTCTCGAGTGAAATGCAAATATGACTCATTCATCTAACAATGAAACAGTTGTTAATCTTATTTGCTTTTTACAAGATCCTTCAGACACTAAAGAGCAAATTCTGTGTTCAAATATTGTCTTTCGCAGATCACTCTCGCCCTTTCTCGGTTTTACTGGGTCAACTGTATACATTAAATAAACAGAAGTCATACCAGGTGTAGACAGACTGAGCTAGAGTACAACATGTCCATGTGGAAGTAAGCTGGCCAGTAAGGGCCAGCTGACAAACATGACCTGATGTGAGCAGAAAAGAGGAAAAACAAACAGCAAAGGTCCATTTTGACTGACAATTGCAATTTGAATCCTCCCTGCCTAAGCTGTTAGAGACATACATAGCCACAATTTTCCTCTTAACATCTCTGATAAGTGTGTGTGTGTGTGTGTGTGTGTGTGTGTGTGTGTGTTTGTACCAGTGCAGCAGCGAGGTAGCCCATGCCATTGTGTGTGAGCTGGTTGTTCCATAGCACCAAAGTGACGAGACCTTTCCTCTGCTCTTTTAGTCCTTCGCACACGTAGGCCAGACCTGTGATGACAAACGGAGAAACAGACAGAGTAAGTACATTTGTATTTAACTTTAAAATAACACCATTTCAACAAAACAATCATGTGAATTAAAAGAATTCTTCAATAATTTGAAACGCAAAGCTAGAAACACATTTTTATACCAAGACTTGGTTATTTTTAGCTCATTAGTCAGTCTGTTATGCAGAACTCTAAACAGGGATATTTGTTTGGCCACGTAATGCTGTTTAATCCAAATGAATGGCACTATACGGTATTCTGTGGTGACAATTATATAAATATGATTATCTGTCAAACAAAACAAAAAAGGTAAAATGTAATTCTTTACTGTTTGAACTGGGAAGCAAACAAAAGTCAGTTAATCATATTCTGAATGGAAATTATTATCAAACATAATATGACTGTGGTTGAGCTTAAAACAGCCAACCAGCCTGTCATGTTCAAATCAGTGAGCAGATGATCAAACTCGATTCATTACCTTCTCTTTAGAAACACAACAACTCTTTGCTGTAGCTGGTAAATAACATGTTCTGAAAATATGAGATTAGGGCCCAGTTGCTTTACTGGTTTGTACTAGCCAACATGCCACACTATGGAACACATGCTCATATGCCGCCTATTAAAGATGTATTTAGTATACTTTTGCACAATATGTGCATTGCTTTCATTCTATTTCTCATAGTAGTAGTGTTGCTGCAATTAACTAATTTCCCCACAAGGATTAATAAACTCATTTTAACGGAGTTTGTGAAAACTATAATGACTATAATACAATAATGCTGCAGTATGTGTACTCTATCACTGTCGTGTACCGGAGTCTAGGATGTGGTTGTTGCGCAGGTCCAGGATCTGAATGTTGTAGTTGAACTTGAGCAAGTTTCCAAGTTGGGCCGAGTCCTGCAGGCCATTGAGCTTGTTGTCTGCTAGGTACAACTCCCGCAGGTTCATATTCATCTTCAGAGCCGTAGCTGTCCAGGAAAACAAATTATAAAGGAAGGAGGGGGGAGAAGAAAAACAAAATGTTAAGATTGGAGGGCTAAACTCTTGAAATAGGAATCTCCAATGCTGAAAGCAGGGCTGAGAAGAGAAACCTCTCTGCCCATCTTACCCAGCAACATGAGCGGTCTGCCAGACAGACCAGCGTTCTCCAGGTGGAGGACTGCCAGGCTGCCACTGATCCTGAGCGCTCGTGCTACGAAGGGAGCCGAGTGGTCCAGCAGGGGAGTGTTACGTGCATCGAGATACTGCAGAGAGCTCGTCTGGCAGGGAATCACCAACAGAGATACAATTCATTTTGTATGCAGGGAAAAGAGTGTGTGAAACAATGTCCTTATTGTTGTAATAAAAACAATCTTTGTGTTCTTAAGGGCAATAAAATAACACATTTATAAAGGACAGGGAGTATAGTTAAACAAGGTCAAAATGGCATTTTGAGATGAGGTTGTCCTGTGGACTTTATGAAAGTAGATGACCTGTAACATCTGACTCAAGCTGCTTTCCGACAGGAGGTTTTTTTGCAGTTCTTCCAACATAACGTTCATAGAACCCTTTTTTTTCTTGTGTTCTGACAGGACCAATTTGGTGATTATTAAATTCCTCTGAACGCATTTCCTGTAAATCTTTCAGCTCCTCCTACCCTTATGACCTAGGTCTACATTCATTGGTCATGCCCCCACAGCGCAACATCTGTTGAAGCCATGCCGTCTGTAGAAAAACATTGACTACTTGAATAATTACTTGACTATGTGAATTACTACGAGAATGGACGGAATGCTGAACTCTGAAAAGAGACTGATGCGGAGGATCATATTACGCTAGTGCCTTCGTCTTCTGTGTTTCTCAGTGAAGTACTCCAGCCTAGTCTTTAAACGTTGGCGTCCAAACTCCGTTATGAGGATCCCTGCAAGGCACAACAGGAACATTCCGATGGCCTTCTCCATGCTGTTGTTGTTTTATAGAGATGTTCCGATACTAGCAACGCCTCCGATACTGCCTAAAATGCTGGTATTGGGAAGTACTTGAGTTTATGCACCAATCTGATACCATATAATAAAGCCCTAAAGAAAATCTACATTAAAAGTAGTTTATTTATGTTCTTTTTCCGTGATAACGGACTGTCAAACTGGACGATAAAATAAAGTTTTGGGTTTTTTCTCAAAAAACGGTTTTGGGGAAAGTAGTTAGAACTATTTAGAAGTGGACTGTTCCTGTAACTACTTGGTCAGAAAGAGGGTCAACACACACATAAACACACATTCTGCTTTGCCTAATCCCATACCCACTTGTTAGCTGTGATTACGCATGTAGCTACTACCGTAAAACAATGAGCACCAGCTAAAAGCTTCATCAGACTCCATACATAAAACATTAGCCTCAAATAAACAAATGTGAATGACAAAGTTGATGTGTATGCACATTATTGCACGGATTAAAGGCACTTCAATATTGGTTTTCATCTGCTTTATCCCAGGCTTTACCTCTGGGATTCAAGGACAAACACTTGACAAAGAGTTAGTGTGATAAGATCTTTTGCGCTTTGCTGAAATTAGCTACTGCAACTTTTTATTGACAAGCAACGACACAAACAATCTACAGGCTGGTGTCTCCGGACAGCTTTTTGTTGATCATCAGACAGGCAAGGCTTGTAGAAAACAGTGATCCTATGAGAGACAAGCTTCTCTCACTGTAACTGATAATAAGTAATAAGGTGTAATAATGAAGCAAATATTTTAAAATACCCAAAGAAATAGGCCAAAATATTAATAACAAAGGCTGCAAAGTATTTTGTGATTTGGCAAACCGTGTTGTTCACTGCGGTCCACTGCCAGGACACATCACAGTGAGCTTCAGCCAAGCCAAAAGCATCCATTAACTCCACAATCTAGTAACCTACTACAAAAATGAAACTTTTCATACATTGTTAATCATCTGTTTTTTTTGCATGTATCATCTCACACACTTTATCTTACACCTTAACCTATTATACAGTATAGAACTATACAGAAACAACTGTATGAAATAAGTTTTTGTAGAGTGGCTTCACCCTCTCTATTCCTCTGACATACAATCAACACTTCCTTCAATTTTTTTATACCTATATTGTTAGAGTAGTAATATTTTCATGTGTTTGTCTGCATAAACCATTTGTATTTTTCACAGTTGAGACTGAAGTGCATTTGCAAGGGAGGAAAGGTCCACTACTACACCTGAGTTGTGACAGAAAATAGCAGCGCTGCACTACACAAGTTCAGCCAGACATGAATAACAATGGACAGATCAATCTTTGCCCCTGGGCAAAAAGATAAAACTACAGAAGTAGATGAAAATACAAGTCAGTGGTATTTGAGACCGAACACCCTATTTTTTGGGCAAACATCATGCATAACATTAAATACAGCACTCAGTAAGTAAGTAAGTCTTAAGGCTGAAGAACTTTCTCACATAAGACAAGAAACAGATCAGTGTAGTACACCACACCCTTTTTATTTTGCAAATAATTACTTTTATTGTTCATCCTGACTGCCCTCTAATGGCAATATACCCGTTGCCATTTTCCTGTCTTCTCTATTTACCGTTGCACTTATTTTTCTTAACATTATTACCTATTAGAATATTTTACAGTTGTTTTGAAACGAGGCACATCTTTAAATATTCATTGGACTTGTTGTGACACCAGAGCACTGAAGAAACAAAAACATGACTTATGTGTTATAAATGGCATTTTCATGTATGTGTAATCTTAAATTATGGTTTAGTTTGCAGTAATGTAGTTGATTGTTTAATTTTGTGTAACTATTTTAATGTGTCTTTTACAATCTTGGGAAATTTTTGGAAAGAACTGATCATACTTTACTCTTCGGAGTATTTTGTTGATCTATTAATAAATCCTTTCCTATTACCATCTTGTTCTTTTTCCATGTAGAGGATGATCTCTCACCTTTCTCATCATGTGAGCTGCGGCCTGCCATCCCCGTGTGCCAATGTGCTTGTTGAAGGAGATGTTGAGATGTGTGGCTGACTCATAGTACTCGATCATGTCAAACAGGGCTGATGCACCCTGAGAAGCACAGACAGAGAATAGGCGAGATATATTAACCATTATGATATTTCAGATTTAAGTCCAACCGTTTTAAACAAGTCTCACAGTTGTCACAGTGTCAAAACCCTGAAAGAGATGTTACATGATATAGTCTGGGGCAGTTGTGGTTGCCGTGGTAACAGTCCTTCAGAATAAGTGAAACCGGCTGAGGTGTTTAAGCTGCCTCAGGTGGGGGTAAAGAGACACCTGTCTGGGCTACTGTGGTGTCCACAGTGAAAATTAAAGTAGTGAACATGTGAAAATGAACAGTGTAACAGCTCCTTTCTTCTAGATTCTTCTGGATATAACATTCAATGAAGTTCCTTTTAGAGTTTGGTTGCAACTTACAATTATTATTTCAACTATTGATTCATCAAAATCAGAAAAGAGTTGAAAATGAGGTTATAATTTCTTTGTCAGATCATCAAACCAAAATCCAAAGATATTTACTTTACTGTCACTTATGAAACTGAAAAGCTTTTTAATTCCTCACCTACGCTAGCTTTGTAGTGTTTCATTTCTCCATAAACAACATGAAATCAAGGCAAGGGTTAACTTTTCCTGCTACAGATGTCTTACCGTGGTCAGAAAGCACAGAGGAGACACTTTGCTTCTCTCACTATGACTCTACAGTCGGTACTTGCGCCGAAGCTAATCGCCTTCACTCTCTGACTATCTCTATTTCCTGTAGCGCGCTATTATATAAATATATCCATTAGAAAAGCTTGGAACCACCAAAGGTTTGGCATTTTTGGTTTAAAAAATACAAAAGGTTTTATATATTTGAGTATAAAAATATATATTTTATGTTGAATAAGTAATCGGTTAATTGTTGTTCAGCTATACTCTTGTAGTTATAAATGTAAAGATTAAATGAGAGGATAAATGTGCAAAATCATGGGGAATAAAATCCTGTTTGGTAAAGGAGCAGATACAGTAAAGGACTAAAGTGAAATGTCGGTGATGCAGCCAAAGTACACTCATGTGATCAGAGTATTGCCGTGGCTGCATCTCTTTCATCTATTACTGACACACTGACTGTTTAAAGGTGTTGATGACACTGAGTGGTGAATGTCTGGTTATTCTGCTTTTTTTGGCTCCACCAAGGGTATGTTCAGGATTTGATTTGTCCCTTTGTATGTTTGTCAGCAGGGGCTGTGTCTCAAACTGCCTACTTGCACACTTCAAACACTTAGTTTTAAGTACATAGTGTAGATAACGCGAGAACTCAGTGCACTGAAAGTAGCTGGATGACCCTGGATGAAATCGTCATAAAGTTCAGTGTGGAACAATGGACCCTACTCGCACTAAACAGGCGCCATCTTGACTACAAAGGGGATGGACCAGGGACGTCGGCAATTTTTTCAGAGTTAAAGAAAATGGCGGACGACTCAACCGAGACAGCTGGAGCAGCGACGACACCTCAACAGTATAAATGTAAGTAACAGTGGTAATACAAAACATTTTACTGTTGTCTAATGCATTTCTTACATGTTCCTCACTGACTGAAGCCAACATAATTATTAGGTCGAGATAATTAGTGTAACATTACATGCACTTGTCAATTTCCGGTAAGTGTTTCAACGAAATGGTTCTTTTTGGGACATTACTAACCATCGAAAGTGGTCAGTGCACACTAGCAGTGTTCTGACGGAAGTATTCGAAATGTGCCACAGCCAGGGTTACAGAAAACTAGTGGCCTGATTTTCATGGAACTAAGGGGAAGGGTGTAGCATGGGCCAAGGAAGAACCCATTACATTTTGGAGTGGATCTGAATCACGGGGCAAATATACTTTTTCATTTTCATTCATTTTTGTGAACATTGTGAAATAGGGACTTTTTGCTACATTAATGTGGTGTTAGAATATTTTGAAATGTTAGTTCCGGACTGGGAACATTCACACTTCATTAACATTGTGAAATAGGGCATGCCTTGGCGGAGGTCTGCGCTCTCTAAATTCCCTTCTAGTTTCAACAAGTTCTAAGCATGTTTTAACAGCAAAATGAGCTACAGGGTCTTTAACTTTAATGTGTGGATTCCGTGTCTTTTACTCAGCAACAGCTACTGTAAAAGCAAACTTAACCACCAGAATCAATAGCCAGTGATGAATTTGCTCTTGTGTGCAGCCAATTTCAGGATGTGACTAGCAGAATAAAATGGATGTATGAACGTATGAGTTTATCCAGCACTAAGGCTGATGAGTAACAAAATCAGACAGCCTGCTGCCTAGCATCTCATAACCTTTTATCCTTAGTGTGTGTGTTTACTGGGAAACATTACCAAGTATATACAAGTGTGTTTATATACAGGGTGGGGAAAGATGAGTCACATCCAGCCCAAAAATAGCCAGCCTGTTAAAGCTCCCCATTGCTGCTCCTCCGAACGTTTCCTAAAACATCTATTTAAAACTATTCATTCTCTTTTCAATTTGCCATATCATTCCCAACAAGAGGCCCCTACTGTGGCCCTGCCAAATCAAGCCATCTACTGTATTTATTTATCACTTCCATCTTCTCACTTCCCCATTTGATTCCTTTTCCATCCCACCTTCCTCTTTGCTCCCAACTTCCTTTTCTCCTTTCAACACATGGTTTTCTCCATTCAGCGTATCATTTCATCTAAACCCAAGGCGGGACACTAGTCTTAGACTGAGACACTGCTCTCTGGTAAGTCAGTCACTGACTCATTCAACCACTTTAGACTTCTGGGGCAGCGCTCCATGTTGGGTGAAAAAAATGCTTATGTCACGCTGCATTTGTTTGTATTACTTGAAGCTCTGGTGTTTTCATGTGTGTAAGCTGTGTGTGTATTTTCTAAAATGAAGATCTGTTAAAAAAGTGTTCTATGTATAAAAAATAAAAATAACTAAAACAATACTATGAAACCAAATCAGAGTTGTAATTGTTGCGATTTGCTGCAGGTGAAGTAAAATTACACAATAAAATGTTCCTGCATACAACTGGGTAAAATTAAGCGTTCCATTTGTGAGTTCTCGTGGACTGGTGGCACATTTTGCTATGTCATTTTGTGAGGCTGGACCTACGCACAGGGAGACAACTCCTGGTAAACAACTTGATCTGTCTCTAGATACATCATCTTGATAATGACATCCAAATCATGGGTCTTTGCTTTACACCTGATATTTAAAAGTGTTCTCGTTATCTTTAAGTTGTTGGGTGAATTATATTAGTTTAGCACATCGGAGGAACCCCCTCTACACAAATAGGGCTGGGGACACTTATTTAATCCCTCATATTATATAATACTGATCTCCATCAAGACACTGTTTATGTCACTGTTACCACCTGATAATTAATAATTCAAAGCGGTTTGTAGCATGATCTAAAAAAGGTACCATGTGTAGTTTTTAGGTTATGTTTTAAGTTAACTGTTTTCTACTAAACTAGACTGTGTATCTTTGAGGTCTAACAAATATGCCGAAAGCATTTCCTACAACATATAACAATTGCAGAGCAGATCTTTGAAATAATTGGAAACCTGTATTGTTGACATCCATGCTTACTTGTTAGCAGTATTCTTGTTCCCTGGCTTTGTTGATGATTTTCTAGGTGTGTTTTGACAAAAAACAGTGGAATAGTATAAAACCATCTACGGCGTGTATCCTGGGTGTCCTTGTGTGCATCCATATGATACGAAAAAAATTGGGATCTTGAAGACATTGCTCATAGCACTAATAGTGATCAAAAACTTCACAGGATACCTTTATTTCATCTTCACTTTCATGGAAATTAAATCACACTGCACATTTATATGAATCAGCATATGTCTCTAAAGACAGGACTATACCATCTACAAGTGTCCTGAAATACAGCAGGGGAGTTCGGCCTAAATCAATTCTGCGGTTGGGTGAAAGTCCTGACATGGCTTTGCCAGACATGAATAAAATAATGAGCAGTAATTAAAGTGACCCTTGGTACACTAAAGAACCATATCCAATGTGACTCAAGCAGAGCTTGTGTCTGTGAATGTAGTATATTTGGAGTTCTTTGTGAAAGGAAGTGGTCAAGACCTGTGTCCCTCTGCTCCACACTGCAGCACAGTCGCTGTGCATGTCTACAGCCCAAACATCACTAATGGTGTTTACACAAGTGGACAGCCGGAGTAATCAGAAAACCCATGACAAACTCCAAATCCTCCCAGTACAGTGAGAGTGAAAAAGAGGATCAGTGTGATTTGATGGCAGAAAGAAACGGTGAAAGAGAGACAGGCATAAATGACGGATGAAAGATGGAAGTATGCTAGTTGCATGAGAGAAATGAAGGATGGGATTGAGACAGACAGATTTTAAAGACAGGATCTTCTTACATCTTCGTCCAGGTTGGTCTGCTCCAGGTCTATCACTTTAAATTGGACCCTCTTCAAAATCTCTTCCAGAGACTCACATGCTTTGTAGTCCAGCTTCTCACCTAAAGACACGTTGATAAGGTTGATAACATTTGTAAAAAACGAATCTCCCAATGTAAAAAAGTATTGTTATCTGTTGATTCCCACAAGTTGAATTTATAGTATGACTTTAAGGCTGTTATTTTGGTGCTTACCTTTTAGATCTAAGCATTCGTTTCGCTGAGTCAGGTCTTTCAGTTCCTACAGGAACAAAAAGAAGCAGTGTCAGTAGATGTTGAATTTGTATATTACCCTATGGAAGCCAACTTTGCTTTTCACATGTTGAAGCTTTCACATCACACAGGAGGCAATACAATACATTGGTACTGGAGATAAAATACAGATCATGTGCAAACTAAGACACGTTTGCTTTTCAGAAAAGCACCTGCAGGACACGTTTGATCATCTCACCTCTGTGTGTGTCACTGTATTTTGAGTTCTGGTACTATAGGCACTTGCAGCAAGCTAAGCCATGACTAACTGTGATCATTCAAGACTTGCTGGCATGGTTTTCCACAGGACAGCATAGAAAGGTAAAAGATGTTTCCCTTGATGACCACACAATACATTGCATTTCCTAAAGCAGCAGGGAATGTTTGGTGTACATCAGCAGTAACTCAAAGGTCCCAAGGCATTAAAATGTCACTTTATGAGATTTTTTAATATTAATTTGAGTTCCCCCAGCCTGCCTATGGTCCCCCAGTGGCTAGAAATGGCAATTGGTGTTAACCGAGCCCTGGGTATCCTGCTCTGCCTTTGAGAAAATTAAAGCTCAGATGGGCCAATCTGGAATCTTGCCCCTTATGAGGTCATAACGGACAAGATTACCTCCCATTTATCTGCTTTGCCCGCCCAGAGAATTTGGCCCACCCATGAAAGAGGGATATCATGGCTTTCAAACGAGCAAAGTGTCAGTTGGTTAAAGCTAAAAAAGTACTTAAAGCCAAACACAGCATAAGTTTTAAAAACGTTCCTTCTTTTTTTTTTTGTTGACAGAAGTAGCAACAACACCTGTTCACGATTCGGTTGGCTCAGCAACGTTAAAGCAAGTCAACCCTGTCTGATGAAAATGTGGCTCAACTCGACAGTTTTATGTTCCATTTGTAAACTGTCTGTCTCTGTGTACAATTTGACCATGTCATTTATCCTGTGATGTAGTCCCGACAACGGAGTATTGCAGATCAAGAGGATGGAAAGATATTTAACCTCTTGCCCTGATAAAACACCCAACCACCCATACAAACACAAAAACAGAGTGCCGCCCTCGAAACTATTTACCGGCAAATCCCTCTCTCTAGTCGACTGACTGCCCAGCCCATTCAGCATGAACTCAATAACCTCTGCCCTCGTCCCACACTACCACTTATCTGTGTGTCTGAACATACTGATGATGGTTTAGTTGTACAGAGGGTCATGGCCTTGTGCATGACTCAACGGGTCGCAAAGACATCAGGTTATGGGACAAATACCTGATCAAAAAAATTGTATTGTCATAATACAATCAGCAAGAAAAACGGACACAAAACACACTATTGTAGAAGATAATTCTGCGGTGAGGCTTATTTGTAAAACCATGAATGAAAAATGTTGTACTGTAAAAAATATATTTTCTCAGTACATTCTGTGAAATACTGTTTGATTAAAAAACTCTAGATGTTCTTTATTAACCAGATGGTGTTGACTATGTACACACAACCAGGCACACATTTTGGGCAATTAAACAGCAAGACCATCTTCTCTCACAATTTAAACGGCACCGGTCAGCGAGAAATACTTTATCAGTCTAAATACCTTCTTGACAGAGCGGCTAGAACCCAAAATAGTGCATGACGCATAGTGTGCCTCAGCATGAGTGGTGGTATGAGAGTGTGTGTGCTGTGGGTGGACTACATCGAACTAATTGTTCTCTTTCTTTATTAATTACATTCTGTAGTTACCTTTGCTAAACTGTGCCTCTGTTACATATTTGCACTGTTTTCATTAGTGCATTTTATTTAAGGGACCTTCTACAAGCCTATTTATTTCGGTCAATAAAGAAATCTGGTGGTCAAATAGAAAAAGACAGGTAGGAATGCAGGAGAAAACCTTGTGACCTTATAGCTAAGTCCAAATCCACGGGCTGGATCTTCCATGAAAAAGCGTCCTTCAGAGGACGTGTTGACCAGAATGAGCCTGAACTGAAAACAAGTTTGAAAAATAAAAATGAAATAATAAAACAAGAGACCATCCATCCATCCATCTTTGTCCAATTATCTGGGGAACAAGTGACCTGAAGATCAGAAACTCTGGAAAAAAAAAATAGACCCATTCTGTAAGAACCACTGGTTAGCCTGGCTTTGCCTGGAGGTACAATATCAATCTACCAGCACCTCTTCTGTCTTTGGACAGTATTTGCGCTAAGCTAAGCTTATCAAAAGGTCCAGCCACTGATCTATAATGCAGCTGGCATGACCTTTAAACTGCACCCCAAATGACAATAACGTGTCTGTGCTTTAACGGCATTGTAGAAGTAGGTGTGTCTCAGTGTGAGACATTGCATAACAGAGAAACCCACTTGTCTCTGAGGGAATTGCTGCAGCAGAAATGTGACAGAAGGCTACCAAGTATCTAGGTCTCAAGACTCTGTTGGAAGTTGCTGCGGAGCAGGCATTCAACATGCAGCTTCTAAATGGTGACCCTTATAAACACACAGAGATACAACTTTCACAGAAACGTACATAACCTGTAGGGCTCCTGGCAAGCTGCCACGCGTGCAGTTGGACTTAATAAAGAAAGCATTTAGAGTGAAAGAGGGAAAATACTCTAAAAAGGTTGACTCTCCTGCAAACTGCCTTCTCATTGGTCAGCCATTAGGTCTGACTGGCTTGTTTATGTGCCTGGTTACTGCAAGGATGACTAAGCAGAAATGGGAGGGGGCGGTAGTGGACCAAAAGACTACATTGGCAGGGAGGGATGGAGAGAAGCCAGACATGAGCAAACAAGCAATCGCAAAAAAGCAGAATATGTTAGAAGAAAAAAGAGAACACCTCTGTGATGACCACCCCAGGTCCGGTAAGTCCCAGTGGAAATGTACCCAGACTTAAGGACTAAATGAAACTCATAGCTGCAGCTTAGCACGTTGATGTGCATTTCCACAAGTTGCTGAGATGTTAACCCAACTTCTTTCTCTCAGCTGACAAGAGGCCTGTACTACGAATCAAGATCAATGCCCTGGATTTATTTCAGCGGATATTTACTGTATAACCGCGGCCCTGCATAAGATGTGTCATGACAGTGGTTATCAATTAGTTTAATCAACCCAAGGTTTCATAATCCAGTGGCGCGCGTGGGTTTACATAAAAGAAATGGTGTTTGCGCAGCATGACCAATCGCAAACATCTACCAAAGCCGCATATTTTACATAAGAAGAGCACAGTATAATTCTACATGAATATGAAAAACACAAGCACGGTTTAACAGGCAGAATGCAATACAGTCGCTGCAGGCAAAAAAGCCGACGCTGTAAATACATGAATCACAACGCTTATGAATAGCACATCCCATCAGTCAGGCACACAATATTTGACCATAATTACACTTGTTCTTTCCATAAATGTTGCATTATTCAAGTTGCAACCCTGGCAGTGGCAAGCGTTCGTGAGAGCAAATACATTTTTTTAAATAAAAAACCAATAAAAAACAATGTGAGCATTGGCAACATACGGCTCAAGAAGCCAAAAAATAGCCTATAGTTAATCCTCTCTGCCAAAAGTCTACATTTTTCATAAAAATACCAATCAGAGAATGTTAACCAGGTTGTCGGTCTCTAATTATTTTTGACTTTTATAAGAACACCTCTCTCTCTCTGCGCACTGAACTCCACTGGATCTTCTAAGTACTGTGACACCTTTATCAATCGATTATTGATTGGTCAGTACACGGTGCTTTTCCACCAGTTGATCTCTAATCTCCAACATAACCTGTAACGGTAACAAGTGATCTACCGTTGTAATACACAAAAGCCTGCAGTGACCGACAGAACAAACTGGAGTAAGTGCTAATCTATCCCTGCTGCAAAGGCTAGGGCTGCCAACTCCTCTGTTTGACTAGAGGAGAATCGGTTTGGTGACAGGATGTTCTCACACAAATACATGCAGAGAGAAAGGCACATACCAGTTTGCATTTACACGTTGTTGTTGTTTTTTTCATAAAAGAATCAGTTATATCAGATTAATATTAAAATTCCCAGTAATGGCTGGGGAATGTATTTACAAAGAGAGATCCATGTCTTAATTACACAGAGGTTCTTATTTTAACAGACCATTATTCTTTTGATACACTCACATGAAACAGTGTACCTAGGAGTGTTACCACCACAGGCTGTGGAATTATTGCCTGTCTATGCTCAAAGATGACAATTACATGGTCACTATCATTGTCCAGAGGTAGAACAAACGCAGCTCATCTCCCTCTAGACACAAAGAAGCTAGGCAGAAATCTGCTCATGTTGCTTCATGAAAACTCTGCAGAATGCCTCTTTTTGGTACCATCATGGTATCAGGTTACCAGCATCATTAAAACGGGGTGATAAGTAGACAGCAATTTAAGGTACATCTGCTTGAGAAGGAGATAAAATAAATGTTTTTTTTGGTTTCTCTGGCCAATCATTTTTTTTCTCTCCGCTGTGCTCAAGTTTTATATTGGGTAGAAAAAGCCCTAACCCTATCACTATACAGATCAACCACATCCACCAATTCCCCATACAAATGTTAAACTTAAGTGAAAAAGCACTTTTCAAAACAAAGTTACAAAGTGCTTCACATGGTTGAAACAGAATTAAGAAATGTCCTCAAAATAAAAATCAAGCAATTTAAGTAATAAAAATGACAGAAAATAAAACGTTGAAGGCCTTTTTGAAAAAATAAAAAAATAAGCTGCAAATTGATATTTAGAATGTTACTGAGGGGCCTTGATGCCAAAAGCCCGAACACATTTAAGACATTTTATGGTTCTGCAGAGGCTCCACGAGGGGCTTTCACCGGAGCCTAAGTAAGTGGTCTGATGTTTATACTTGTGCACTGTTGTGGGCGTCAAACCGGCATGTGTATACGTGTGTGTGTGTCTGTGTGTATGTGTATGTGTGTGTGTGTGTGTGTGTGTGTGTGTGTGTGTGGTCAAGCGAGTGAGAAGTGAAAGAGAGACGGCGATTAGCTTTGGAGCACATGCCGACTCTAGAGTCATAGTGAGAGTAACAAAGTGGAACTAAATTGGAACTAAATTTTGTTCAACCAACAACTTTTTGAGTGGATCTACCAGAAAATGATTCCAGCCTTCTTGTCCAACTCCTGGCTGCACAGCACAGCGCAGTGGACTAGTTTCTATTATTATATAAAGCCTTGTGGTAAACATAAGTGGCGTATAAGTAACATTACTTAGCGGTCCCGCACTGTTGTTATGGCTTCTGCATCAAGGGCGGCAATGATCAAAAAACTCATGATATGAGTAGCACCCAATTGTGTTTTTAGCTCCGCCAGTACTAGATAAGTACTTCCTCTGGAAGTATTTAGAATTTTGAGTGAATTATACTGACAACGTTCACCTTGTCGACAAAAAAGCCACAGTTTGCAAGCTCTGCCATTGCACATTAGCCTAGCAGCTAGCGGATATTCCTTCCGCTTATAGCTTTATCCCAACAAAACCGCACGGTTGAATTTCAGCATGCATGCACCTTTTGCAGCCTAAACAGAGCAGCTTATAATGGTTATATCAGAGAGACCAACAAGTTAGCGGACTGCCGTTCACCAAGTCACCCTCTTTCCTATCTGGCTGCTCAGGCTGCAACCGTTGTTTTCAACCATAACTAACCAGTGCCTAATCGTAGTGCCATCTAGGCAGTGCTGCATGGAAGACAGCGTTGGGGGATCAAACACAGAACTTCCTGTGGTGCGAAGCGTCTTACTTTATTGACAAATTGTCTTGTTTCCAGTTGACTGAAGATATGTTATTGTTTCAGTATGTGTCAATCTGCCAATGTTGTCTGGTACATTGCGAACAAGGGTCAGACATTATTACATACAAGTCTAGTAAAAAAAAAAATGGATTAAGTACAAATCGAGAATCAAATCAAATTGTGACCCTAGAATGAAAAATGTAATTGAATCAAGGATTTGGGGAATCTTGACACCCGTATTAGAAACACAAGGGATATTGGTGTTGCTTCAAATGTTTTGAACAGGAAAGAACAGGCCAGGTTATATGGTTGAGCTTTTATTTTTAGTTTCATTGTCTATAGACAAACAGCTAGAATTACCTAAAGATAAACTTCAAGTTTAGTGTTGATAAAAAAAAAAATGTTTTCATCAAATCCCTACACTTACTGTTCAGACCTGTTCCTATGATTGCTGCAATGTGATAAGGCCAAATAGAGATACCAAATGTTAAGGCTACAACTTACAATCATGATTATCGATTGATTTGCAGTTTATTTTCTTGATTTCTTGTTTAAAGCTTTAGGGCAATTTTTTTTACAGGGATAAAGCAGGAGCTCAGCAGGCTGGGGTTGTGATGGCTTTCCATTCTGCCAATGGATTTAAGAGGAGATTATGACGTTTCACTAGAGGGGGCAAATAACATAAGTAGGAACTACCCTTTTCATTCACCACCTTTTCTGGCATGGTCTTCAGCATCTCAGCACTTCCTCATTGAGTGAAAGGAAAATGTTTCTTTACCAACAACAACGAATCAAGTTACAAAACAGCCAAACAAAGGACAAATATCTAGAGAGAGTACACTCAGTTGCCAGTTTAATAAGTACACCTTGCTTACACTAATGTAGCTTAAAGCTCTTATGACATGCTGCTTTTTGGATGCTTTTATACAGGCCTTAGAGTTCCCCTAATACTGTATCTGAAGTCTTTATCACGAACATCAGCCTTGCGCAGAATCACAGCCACTAGAGCTAGTCCCACAATGAGCTTTCCTTAGGATGTGCCCTTTCTGTGTCTGTAGCTTAAATGCTATTGAGGAGAGAGGTGGGGCAAGGTGGAGGCTGGGGGTGTGGCCTTGACCAACTGCCGTGCTTTGCTTATTTTCAAGCCATGGTGTCTCTCTCTTTCTCATGGGCTGGCCAAATTCTCTGGGTGGGCTAAGCAGAGAAAGGGAAAGTAACCTTGCCCCTTATGACCTCATAAGATGCAAGATTCCAGATTGGCCCGTCTGAGCTTTCATTTTCTCAAAAGCAGAGCAGGATACCCAGAGCTTGGTTTACACCTATCAGCATTTCTAGCCACTGGGGGACCATAGGCAGGCTGGGGCAACGCATTTTAATGTTGTATTGAAATGTTCATTCCATGGGATCTTTAATGTAACTGAACTACAACAAGACCTACCCGTATAAAGGTTATAATGTTTAGTTTGTGCTAAAAAGGTTTTAGAGTGTGTCTGTGTGGTTGCGCTGATATGCCCATTCACCTGTAATTAGTGTTACGTTGAACCTCACCTGTATCTGTTTGAGCACTTTGGGTATGGGTTTACAGTTGACTTTCTGACAAGCTTGTTTGTAGGAAGAGATGATCTCCTCCACCGTCACATTCTGAGCTGCAAAACACAAACAAAATAAAGGTTATGTTTGCGTTTACTGCGTTGTTTGTTTATCTCTCATGCACACATGACATATAACATGACATTGACATATCAATAGGTTAACTGACGCTTATTAATTTTGTGTGCTCTGCAATCTACACACTTCTGACAACTGTGCAAACAATACAACAAATTGCAATCTGGATTTGCCCTGATAACATATCCAACATGACTAAAGGAAATTATCAACATAATGAAGTCTAGAAGTGGAACACACTTGTAAATGGTCTTCTTTAAAAGGCTGTTTTTGTGTTTGCCTTGGAGAGCACTCTCTTAATACAGAGTAATCAGAATTCCCCCCCCCCCCATCCCCTTTAAGGGCTCCCTTACTTAAGTCAACAAAAAGGAGGTATTGTTCTTGGTGTACAGCGTGTGGGTCAGCCGCTGCTGCCTTCCCAGACTGTAGTAGAGGCCAATTCCAGTCAGATGACTGAGCAACATTCAGACCCACTGTTCTGGCTGAGAGACTCTGCTGAGAGATAAAGTCAGGCTCTCTGGGAATGAAAGAAAGTAAAATAATCTAACCAATCTAAGAAAAAATAATGAAAACATGGTCCATGTATGCACAAATTCAGAAAGACATTAAAAATGTCTTGGACTGTGCAACTTTATGAATACATTCAGAGTAAGCATTGCAGGCTGATAAACAGAAACTGTTCCAGTACTAACAGTACTGTACACATTGGGCTAGCATGTGTGAATTTGACCTTTTGCTGCAGTCAGCATTTTGATTTCTCTCGCCAAGGTGACAACTTGTCCGTTTTACTTTTCAGTTGCCTCCATCTCTCCCCTTTGTCTTCCACAGTGTACCCCGTTAGTTAAAATTCATCAACCACTTATCTGTCCAAGGTAGTGACACAACAGACGGGATGAACCAGCATTACTAACCTATTCTAAAAACAACAAAAAAATTGTTGTTCTATACAAATAGATTCAGAATGTAGATTTGGATAAATGAATCTGTAACGTTTGTACAAGCATAACATAACCTGCTGGTGGGACAAATAGGCAAGTCAAAAACCTGCATGCGTGCATGTCTGACCAACTGTGTTATTCACCGTCTCAATGAAACGGAACAAACGTCAGGCCGTGGCTGAAAGTACTACAAGAGACAATGCTGCGGTGAGTCTGAAATAAGGGTGCGCGTGTGACACTTACTTAAAGGGTTAATTAGTGTCACATAACACAAGGAAAATTTGAGACCCAGACCAAACAGCCACTCAAATGGGTTCCAAAAAGGTGCTGAAGGAGCTTCTGAAGGAGCTGCTCAGGAACCTCAAAGTGTAGTGCACCCCCTGCACCCTCAGACTCAACAACACTTGCACTACTTGATAGTGTTTTAGTTTCGGTTCCTGTTTTTCATTTACTCCACACACCCTGTATATCTTTATTATCTGTATTTATATTTTTTCCATTACAAGTACTTACTTTTTCAATAATATTTATGATCACAGGTAAATATAATTTATATTATAGTTACCTATTTGCTATATTATTGTAATTACATATTCAATTTAATTTTAACGTCACTCACTTAAACTGCAATATTGTTTTATGTACTATATCAACCGCACTTTACAATACCTTTATATGACGACACTTTACATTCAGCCATATCTTCTGCTCATTGTCTGTTGTTTGCTCGCCTGTTGTGTGTTTGTTTGTTTTGCTCGTTTTTGCTTTTATCTAAAACCAGTAAGTGTTTTGGGTTAGGTTTAGGGTAAAAAGCAACGCCTAGGATGGGCGCTGCGAAGGGCACAAGGGGATGGTTAGGGTTCATCCCGGAAGAGAACACCTCTCCAAAGTGTCAGACCCCATCGAATGTGAGCATTTGCCCATTCAAGTCGGTTACGATAACGAACTGCGGGTAGAAAGGCGCGGGGGGAGAGAGAGAGAGAGAGAGAGAGAGAGAGAGAGAGAGAGTGAGAGACACTGACTCGTTTTTAGACCTCCCTTGTATTGGGCAGAACATTTTAGAGTGGCCTTATATTGTGGTCAGTCTAAGGCACACCTGTGCAACAATCAAGCTGTCTAATCAGAATCTTGATTTGGCAGAACAGTGGATGGAGGTGGATGGATTATCTTGGCAAAGGAGAAGTGCTCACTAACACAGATTTAAACAGATTTGCGAACAATATTCTAGAGAAATAAGCCTCTTGTGTACGTAGAAAAAGTCTTAGATCTTTGAGTTCAGCTCATAAAAAATAGGGGCAAAAACAAAAGTGTTGCGTTTATAATTTGGCTCAGTGTATAAATACATGCTGCTCCACAAGTCTTAAGACATTTTTAAGTGTGATTAAAATGCTTGTCGGTTATCTATTTTCAAAGTTCTACATGGTCTACTTTTACAGTGCATCCAAAGTGTAAACTTGTCATTTAATTAATAAAATAATGTAAATAAATACCTTGGAATTGTTAGGTTTCTGTAAATAACATCACAGAGTACGGTCTAGACCTGCTCTTTTATGAAAAGCGCAATGAGATAACTGTTGTTGTGATTTGGCGCTATACATTAAATTGAATTGAACTTGCCTTGGTGGCCTAAGATGAGGCTCTCCAATATTCATGCTAGCTTCAAAGGTATTGTTGGAAGCTAATGTAGTTCCTGTATATCCTGAAATGCCACTGTAATTAAAATCTACTCAATTAATCTGAATTTGGGCTTTATCTACAAAACTTATCTAGACAAGAACTATGGATTTAACCTAAATGCCTCTGTTGCCAGTTTGGGAAACCGCAGTGTTGTAAAGTTGTACAGCACAGTGTGTGCGTTCCAGTGAACACTGTGTCCTTGGAAAAGTGTTATTGTGCAGAGTTGCTTTGAAGCAAGTGTGTGCGCGTGTGTGTAAACACTTCCTGAGGGAAGGGTGGGGGGTAGTGGTGGGAAAGGGTCCCATTCTTACTACACAGTATTTTCACACATACTGTAGCTCAATGGTTAGAGAAAGAGAAGAGGGAGGTAAGCAAGATAGCGACTGAATTAAAAAACAAGACCATAGTCTAATCTTTCACTAGAAAGCATAGTGAGGACACCTCAGCAAAAGAATAAACTACTCACATGTGAAAGTAGGAAAAGGTGAAAAATAGAAAGAAAAAAAGAAAACCAGTAACAAAGAGCAACTCGGGAGTTAACTGCTTGGTGTTAAACGGAAGAGGTGAGCCTCGGCCCTGCAAAATCATTAAGAGCTGAGCTCCAGCTGTTGCCTGCATTTCTTTGTCTTTGTTTTATTGCACTCCCTCCAGTGCTGCTGGTCGTGTATGAAGGGAGTAGTGATGAGGAGGTATGCAGAAGGGGAAGAGAGGGAGGGGAAACGGCTGCTCCAAACAACATTTTTGAAAACCAGGTTAAGAGGAAGTAGAGGTAAAGTCTGATTACAGTAAAGAAGAATCGGTAAATAGACCTCTTTCTTTGAGAGACAAGGCATTTTGCGACAAAGATAAACCGCTTATTGTTGAATATATCCCTGCCAACCATTTAAGGAGCAAATCATCACACATTTAATGAATGCAATTTGCCCTGACCATCCCTTAAATAAAAACAAAACCTGCTCTTCAAGATGTACAGGACAAAGAAAGCGTACAGGGAAGGGCAGCTGCTTTGAAAACAGTGGATTGAGTTCTTGGGCATGAAGACGAGAAAGAGACAGATAGTAGAGGGAACTTGTCCATCTCTGCTCTGACTCAGTGAATCTGCTAAATGACACAAACCAGCAGCACACCCCCTGTCCCCTTGTTATTGTTGTTGGCCACCGTCCACTGTGCAACTACACAGACAAAATCACTTGCTGCTTCCATTGCATAGCTCGTAAGAGAAACATAATAAGAAAGCAAGACCCTGACACAACAGCATGACCTGACACCGGTCAACAGAGGTCAATTAAGCAGGGACAACTTTATGGTTAAGAATGATAATGAGCTTTTGACTACTTTCTTTCTGGTGCAGATTTAGCCTTTACTGGAGCAAACACGTTGAACAATGGGATCAGGAACAGGCTGGAGTTACGCAAGATAGTCACCCAACTAACACGTTGAAACAGTGTCCTGAAATTATTTGTAATTATTCATTTAAGTGTCAACAAGTCAATTAAACTGATCAATACAACACTAGATCTCTACATTGTTTACCTAAACTCTAACCATCACATACTTCCACTAATCTGATATAGATGGTGTTGATGGTAGAAAAAAGGAAATGAATGCGGTCAAATGTACGTCATGACGGGGGCTCTGGAAATCAATTGGGTGTAATCTGGTTTCTTGGGGTGCCCCTCTAAAAAGGCTAGTGCATTGTGTATACACCAAACATAGGAAATCATATTTACCTTTCCTAAGCTCTTTAATGAACCATGTTACCAAATTAAGGTCCTGTAGCCTCTGTGCTTCAGTAGACAGGTATGCCATTGTACTGGTCTCTCAGAGAGAGGAAAAAGTGCCGGCAAAATGGGAGGCATACCTGCCATAAATTATAAATTGATTACTTAAGATTAACAAAACAGCAGAGCTGCAACAAGTACATAACAGTACACTACAACACATGTATGAGGAGAGAGCTGTAGTTACAGTATGCCAAACTGCTTTAGTTTTATAGAAAGAGAGCAGATGTTCAGTCACCTGAAACCTGCTACCTCACTTACACACCTTAAAGACTCTGAAGCTATTTAGCACAAGGTGAGGTCATGGTTTTCAGTGAAAAAGGAACTCGTCATTTTAGTTCAACAATGAAGAGAAGGCAGGCATCAGTAACCTCAGTATGTGAGGTTCAAGTTAATCTCAGTATGAAGACATTACTTAGAAGCTGCAGTTTTTGCAGTGGTTTGCCTAGGATGGTGGAAGACTTAAGTGAGCGTATTTGGCAGGGGGTTTAAGGGTCCTACTTCAAGAAAAAAAAAAATGCAATTTCACATAATTTTGGACTTTTATCATCAGATCTGTTTGTACAGTAGTACACCGGGGACCAACTACAATCATTAGATCTTAGAAAAGTAATTTAGTTAATTTTGATGGCCACATTGATTTACGTTCATTCTGCTTAGGTGGTGCCCAAAATGGCTCGGGTGCGGCGCCAAAGGCTCCACATTACTTATGTGGAGTAATCACGTCGCGCCATTCGTGTAAGTTTGATCGTGGGATCTTACTGGGACTATTTGGCATTACTCTGAGTCTATGCATTGACTTTGTATGTTATTATGTAGCTGGATTTGTGCAAAACGCTGGCCATAAGCCT
This sequence comes from Etheostoma cragini, assembly GCF_013103735.1. Lineage (NCBI taxonomy): Eukaryota > Metazoa > Chordata > Actinopteri > Perciformes > Percidae > Etheostoma > Etheostoma cragini. Next base: position 11,919,996 of record NC_048409.1, read on the forward strand.
TATATTGGTAGGGGAAAACCTGATTTTCACATAACTTTTCATTGTATTAAATACTTTCACAAGAAAATCGACTAGGTCTTTGGTCAAGACGAACGGTCGGGTTTTACAATTGTAAAACAGAAGAACTAGCATCAAACTAATTTTATGAAATTGTTCATGTAAATTATTTTCAATGATGCTACCTAAATAAATGCTGTATCCACTTATCAAACCAATGCAACAGAGTGTTATTAAATTTAGATTTTCCATTAATGCTGCCTGAAAGGCCACTTGCTAGTTACTTTTCTCATCAAAAAAGATGCAACATTATTAAATGCAACAGTTAAAAATACAATACTTCTCCACTCCTTTGTAGCTGCACATCATAACACTTTTGCAGTCAAAGCCTCTTGCGGTGCCCACCAAAGGTCAGACTAGATAAACCCACAGAGTGCCCAAAGTGGGAAAGTGCGCTTTAGCACTGTTTTTTCGGTGAGTCTTAATGGTAAACTGGTGAATGAATGCTTCCCATACTATCACCATAAAGGGCTAATTATGCATTAGTCTGACATTCATTATGAGCTTAATTAATCCTTTAGAGGGTTTAAAAAGGTGTCATAAGCATAGATATGGACAAAGTTCAAATCATGTACAAATGAATATTAAATGAATATTAAAAACTGAATATATTGAATATTAAATTTGTTAAATCTGATGCATCCTTTTCTCTTTTTTTTCAACAATAAAAAAATTAAAATTAAAAAGCCTGTATTACAAACCCCCCCAAAATTGACTTTTGTATGGATAAATGGGCTAATTATGAGATATAAATTAAAACCTTTTATTTCTTGTTCCACTGTAAATTATTATGCACTTTGTTGGACAGGCTACCTTTGCAGGTAGTACACCAAGCTAGCCTACTCATTGCATAATAAGCAGCATAAACTAAGGGTGAGACTAAGGCTATCAAACGTAAAGGTTGTGCACAAGTTGTGGCGTATCTTAGTTTTTGTATAAAGGGTTTAATAAAAAAAATGAAAATAAGGGGAAGAAGTTAGACTGGTATGATTGTGAAGTTTGTTGTTTAAACAAATTTAAACAAAGTAATGTGGACAGATTCTGCAAAAAGCAGCATGACCTTTAGATTTGTTGTTGCAAAGAAATTTGGCTACACGGACAGTCCCCCCTCATCCAAACTTCTGAGAAGAGCTTTCCACTGCTTAGACTTTTTGAAAAGCCTCCAAAAGGAACATGTCCCTTACATGTTCCTCAACTATTTATGTATGAAGTTCTTTGAAAGCACTTCATGTTGAAGCCAAACATTTAGGGTCTGTAAAACCATGTGATTGCTAAAAAAAAAGCTAGATCCTCACATCCCTAGAAGCTAAAGAATTTACAACTTGCATATCTTTTTTCTGTTTACAGTATTTTGCATCTGATTTCCCTAGTTTAGAATGATACAGTATACTGTGTATATGTAGAGCTAAAGGAAACTGTTGGCAGTGCCTAGAAATTTGGTAAGGCCTGTACCAGCCTCAGTCAAGCTACTGCAGTGAACACCTGACCGGCTGTCTGCACATCTGCTGCATCGAAAGCAGGGATCTCAGACAGAATAATGTTAAGTTACATAACAACAAACTATGAGAGAGGGCTGTGATTGGAAAAAGGTAGTGAGCCTGTTGACTGACCTACTTTATTTTTGGACAAATTGTTATGAAGCAGCTAATGTTACCCAACGACAACTGACAGTCTACTAATACCCCTTTTAAAAGCTCAATCCGGGTTATACCCGGGTCAACTGTGTGTTTGAAAGGGACAAACCTCTTTTGGTAACCCATTGCTTCGCTACCCAGGTAGAGAGCTGGGTTTGATCAGGGTTGACTAGGCTCGATTTTAATGGAAATTGCGCATGCCATGGGTCGCTAACAGTCGGGGTGGGACAAATTATGTGATTGGTTGGAAATGACAGTGGGACAGTCGTCACAGGTCCCCGCACACTTTGAAAAAGAGACCAGCAGATTTTTGAAAGTGAGATTTTTGTCTCACTTTGTTTTACGCTGAGTTTTCATCATAGATTGTATAAAACTATGGGTGGGAATCTCCGGGAACCTCACGATTCGATTTGATTCAGAGGCCATTGATTCAATTCTAAACAGATTGTCAATGTACATCTACAATCTACATTTCCATGCGTGATTTAAAAAAAATATACATATAAAAATGTTCTTTTCTGGACTCTGGCCTAAACTAAATTGTTGTCCATTATCCCATCCTCTTTCAGTCACCGGTCTCTGATTTGTACATGTCTGGAGACAGTAACTTTTAAAACATAAAAAAACAAAAAAACAAACAAAAAAAAAACAAGGTGACTGGGTTTTCACAAGACAAAGTATGGAAAGGCATGCCATAGCTTGGGGCAAACTTCCAGGGATATGTGAGTATGTTGTGGGTGGAACACCAGCTTCTACTTAACATGCAAGTGCAAATGTTCAAAATAGTCCCCTCTGTCCCAGTCTTCAGTCCGGGTCCCTGCCATTTCACACTGCTGTGATGTGCATGGTGACAGCAGCGTCATTCACACATGACCGTTGGCTGCTTGACTGGTCAGAGGTGGGGCAGAAAGGAAGGGATTTTGCTGCTGCTGCTGCAGCAGTGTGCCTCTACCAGTCTGGATGACCAGACGGCGGCAGAGGGTAAACCCAATCAAGAGAGAAAAATAAAGACTTTAGAAGGGAGCTGACTTCTGCTTAAAATAGATGAGCCCAAAGGTTTAAACTAACACCTAAACGCATTTACTTAATCTAAATCACACTGTATTAGCACTACGGGTGTCATGGAAATTTATGGAAATTAGCTTTTGATTAAAAAAAACTAAGCAGGATCTGCGATTCCCCCAGTATTTTTCTTTTTCTCTTTCCACCCTCACCTACTTACAGACACCGTAGCTTACCGACTGGTAGCATGCAGCTGAAGAAAATGTTTAAATCGATATTTCAATCCAATCGACAGCTTAAAAGGCAAAAGTTAAACCAAACTGTGGATTTGGAGAATCGTGACACCCATAATCAGCCCAGGTCTGCACAAGGAAAGTGGATCAAAAGTAAACAAATTAAATGATTGCGCTTCTCTTATAATGTCACTAAAGAAACATACAGATTTTGCTGGAGTATAATCATGGGCTCTGGAATTGATTCCAAGTAACTTTGTGCAGAATCTGCAGATAAATATTTAACATACAGCACTCAAGTTAGACTGAAGAGGATTCTAAAAAAATGACAACACCTGCGGTCTCCAGGCTTCATACACATCCTACCAGTCCTCAAATTTCACAACGCAAAACTCATACAACATAGACCTCCAGTATTTTACGTTTGTTTGCACAATACTAGAGTTGGACAGCAAATAATATCACGTCTATGTTGACTTCATGCCTTCAGCAACGTAAGACAGAATTATGCATCAACAGCAACCTCACTCTTGGCATGATAAACTACGATGATGGTTAAAAATAATCTTAAAAATATATACTGTTTATTGATCCCCAGTGGGGGAATTACAATTTACACTCTGTTTTGTTATTAATCACTACACACAGGCCTGAAATACGCACACATGCTCACATTCATGCACAAATGGAGAGACGTCAGAGTGAGTGCCCAGGAGGGGAAGTAGCATCGCTCCCGCCACCAATCCACACTCCGTACTTTGGTCCGTACGGGGACTTGAACCTGCAACCCTACGGTTCCCAACCCAAATTCCTACAGACTGAGCAACTGCTACCCCTAGACTGAGCTACCAAAAAAGAAATCTCTCCCACATGAACCCAGGCCTGCGTCTGAGAAGAGTACGCTGCCTGACCACAACAATCAAACAACTGTTGTATGCTCAATTTTTAAGTTAGGGGGCATTTTGTGCAATGTGTAGGTGACATTTGTCACTTCAAGCCTCCTCAAGAGGAGTGATAAGAGATATGGCTGACGATTATAGCCAAAATGATAATCACGATTAGTTTGATCAAAATTTGATCACGATTGTTTGTTGATTTTAACCAAGAGAAATTTAATAGTCACATAGGCTATTTATAACTGCGAGATGGAGTGTGATGGACGCTACTCACAGAGAGACGACTGACTCATTATGAACGGGTCCAGCACGGGTCGAATGGCGGATACACACGTCGTTTGTATGAAATGTCTGTATCGTCACTGCGCTGCATTTTAATGAACTGTGATATTCTGGCCATGGCTCACATCTCTTGCCCAGGTCCAGCAGCTCTGTCTCTCACGCTGTTACTCTACCAACTGAAGTTAGTTGCATTCAATAACATCTTCTGTGTTCTTCGCCATGGCCGCCGCAATAGCAGAGTTACCGGCGGAAACACTGGTACAAATACAGGTTTGCCCCTCATACTTATATACATATATGACAATATACAGCTGTGTTAATGACAATTGAAACTGTGGACAAATGTCAGAAGTGTGGACCGGCGGCCGCTGTGTGGGCGGGCGCGGAGAGTAAGAGGAGAGATCAAACACAGGCACGGCTTTACAGACAAAATGGGTCATGTAACGCAAAATTAAACCATATCCATATAACAGCATTGCAGCGGATGCGAGGACATTAGCACCGGTGCGTCCTAGAGGAGCTAACAGCTAACAGACGTTACTAGCACCCACTAGCACTGGTCACTGCTGTTGTCTGGAAAAACAACAGACGGGATAAAATGTTGCGTTTACTGGTAAACTGTAAACTTTGAGAGCGACGTATGACATACTGCTATCTGAGTTTTCCTCCCGTTCCTCTGTCCTCTGTGACTGTCTACATCTTAAAACTAAGCTGCACGGGGTGCAGGGAACTACTCTGACTGGCTCAGGAGCAGACAGTGGTTTACGGAGCGGTAGATTGGCATTGAAAAAAACTCAGCGTTCTATAAAATGACGCTTACAATTTTTTTTTTACAAAATAAAGAATTTTAAGAATTTCCTTGATCACGCAAATTTGATCGTGGGAAGTCAAAATCCTGATCGTGATTAAAATTTGATTAATTGTGCAGCCCTAATAAGAGAGCAACTATGAGATGCGCATTGGCATTGCATCGTTTGTCCACCAACTATGTGTTTTTGTTCAAAGGACTTTAAGTTTCATACCTTAAGTTTGTAACTTTATACATTTTACTTATCAGAACTTTAATACATTTTGATGTTCCTCTGTTCTGTTGTAACAATAAAACAAATTATTATCATGTTATGTGAGAACTCAAAAAAAAATACATATACCTAATGGTAGGGAAATCTGTTTTTTAACGCATTTCTGGATTTAAAATATATATATATATATATATATATATATATAAATGGACAAAGTGGCTGCAGTAATGGGCAGCATGAGAAACATAATGTGATGTTTGAACATCAAAGCATGTCAACCTATTCTAGTAGACCCCAAAAGTGAAAATATGATTCTGAAAAGGATTATAATAAGGGCTCTTTAAGACTCAAATATTTACTGTCATGTTGTTCCAATCAGGATGAAAAAGTGCGTCAGAGGAAAACTCTAACCTCTAGGTTTTCAAAGGCTTTGTCCCTTGTCTACACTGAAAGCTTTGCTCATCAGGACGTAATTTGGTCCACAGCCACAACAAATAACATGTCATGAGTCACAGTGCCTCTAATAACTTGATGCCAAGTAGGCCTTGGGTCTGATGACATGAGAGAGAGCTGCATGTACTCAAAAGAGTTTGGCCCTTGCAGAAGAAACATTACTGTGAAAGATTTGTCTGCACTGCAAGTAGTAGACTTTAACTTATTTATACAGAAAGCTGTATTACAATGATGTTATAGTACTCTGTTAGGGATGTCAACGGTTAACCATCGAGAATTTTTTTTACCAGTTAAGCATCTCGGCCGATTGGTTAATTTGCATACAAAGTCCCATTTTGCTAAAGGCCTCGCTAGCTCACAATCTGAGGTACAGTCAAAGTTGCCGAGCAAACATTTAGATGAACGGCTTGTCACCTGGCTTTGGGGTAAACCCCTTTACTTTGATCAGATTGACACAAGACACAAGACATGGAAACTTGGCTTGAGACACACACACACAGACACACACACCAATTTGATAAGTCCACTGGTTTTGTAATGATATGCTTTGCTGATATAAGCCCAAGCTGCACGTAGACTGAATTGGCCAGCCAGAGAGGAGGATAAATAGAGGAGAGAAGCGTAGCGAGAAGGGGAAGCCACACAGCATGTTGGGAAGTTAAGGAATCTCAGGATATGACGTAGGTATTGCCCAGGCCTGAAGGGAAAAAACAGGCATCCCTCAAGTCTCAACAGGAAGAGGGAAAAAAAAAAAAAGCTCAAAACAAAATGACATTGACAAACTTTACCACTGTCTACAAAACTAAACTCTTGAGTACAATATGATGAGGCGTGATGAGCCTCACGCATTGTTTCACCATCTGACTATTAATGTAGCCATGACTCTGTTCCCCCGGTAAACCTCAGGTGTTTATTTTTTAACTGCAGCTTTCTATCCCCTGTTCCGAGTCTCATTTTGTGACAGCTACTAAACCAGATATGTTGCTTTGCGAACATTGAACACTAGGGATGGAAGTGCTTGAGTAAAAACTGTTTGGTCTGCTAGTCACGGTTTGGGGCACGTAAATGAAAATAGAACGAAGAGTGCAGTGTTGTTCTGTGTGAGTTTGGGTTTTATTGCACTTTTTTCAGTGGCACTTTTCCTTTTGATAAAAGATCCAGCCATATTCCTTTCATTGTACTTTAAATATTGCTCTTTGATTTCAATGCTGAAGGCCTTAGTCAAAGCTATAATGTGGCCATTTTCGTATTCATTGTTTTTACTAAGGACAACTTGTATTTTTAATGAACATTTGACCATGAAGAAGTGTTTGTTTCTTATGTTCTTAGCAAGAATATTGTCAACCGTTTCACCCCTGTTTAATAGCATCCAAAACATTCTTCCCTCTGCTCTTACAGCAGCAGCTCCAGGCTCTGTGAACTCAGACTCACGTCACTGTTATGCTTCTGACGGATGACATAAGACAGGGACCCAGAAAACTGACACTAGATATCTGCAGATAAAGCGGCACAGTGTGAGGCATGAAAGGCCTTGGAGTAGAGGTTCAAAAAACAATATTTTTTTTACAGAAAAACCTGATCTTTTGCGCACACACACAAGATTATGTATAGTAATTAGTATTTTATAGTTGTGAAAAGTAAATTCCATTGTAACATATTTACTTATCAAATTATCTAAAGTGGCTCACTAAACTTTATTACCATTGAACTTGTATGTATTGTTAGTTTTCCAATTACACAGTAGCAGATTAGAGTACTAGGGATCTTTATGATTTTCCTCAATTTCCTCAATTTCAACTCGAAAATTGGCAGCAACGTGAACACATGATTTTTACTTTTCACTTTGTGATCACCATGACAATTTATACAAAAACTGCCGCCATGATAACTTTTCATAGTTGTAATAAGTTGGTAATATAAACTATTGGGCGGTGTTTTGGTGTCTGACAAGCTTTTAAAAGCCTTAATCTGCTCCTCTCCTCTGGAGCAGATTTCATATCTCACAAGTCTCTAATCTGTCAACCAATGCAGCCCTCTTTATTGTTTTAATGCATGGCTGATTTTGGTCTGAGTGTCCTCTGGAAGGGGATCCTGATGGATGCATCCCCTCTATGGCATTTTTTTAAAATCAACACAGACAGTGGTTGTTGGTAGGGGTCGGTTGATACTGGTTTTTCAAGGCCAATATCGATACTGATTTATAAAACCGAAAACCAATATTTGGAACAGATATGCACTTACAGTGTAAATATAAGTCTTTAAGTCAAAATTAAGATATTGGAATGTTACAAACTCCAATACAAAACTTCTTACAACTTAAGGCCGAAATATATAAACAAATATTTAGTTATTTAAAAATCCAATGTATATTCCGATATATTTTTACAAACAGATTTCCCTAACATTAGTTATTTGTAATTATTTGAGTTCTCACTAAAATAAGATAATAATTTGTTTTACTGTCACAACAGAATGGAGGAAAACCAAAATATTCTTCTGATAAATAAAACTTAAAAATAGAACTTAAGATAAGAAAGTAAAAAACTAAAAATTTACCAGTAATCAATAATGTTTGCTATGTCGATAAAAAAAAAAAAAAATCAGCATATTTCTAAGTCAACTTCTGTAACTTTGTCCATCTCCTCCGCACTTCTTAGTGACCATTCATCCTGGCCCGTAGAGTAAATAGGAATATGATGTACCATAATCCCACCTAGAAACTGGCTAGGTTATTTTTCAAACCCAAGAAACTGCTGTCAATAAAAACAACCAAAGACTTGATTAAATTACTGGTCTGGAAGAAATTAAACACAATTCATTGAAAAACAGCAAAGATGATGAACAAATTGACTTCAGTACTGTCTGTCTGCCAACTGCACAATCGTGTTGGACCTTTGGAACTTAAACAAGATACATGCTAAGTGTGCTGTGATAATTAATCAGAGCCACAGATCACTACAGTCGTCTTGATACTTGACTGTTCCCAGCGCCAAGTATTTCATAAGGTCCCAGATATCCTGGATAACTGGGTTGGACTTTGCCCCCGTGGAGTTTGGCAAAAACTATTTGATGTCCAAATTACTGGCTGCCTGGCATGTGCACCATAAACTGATACAGAAACATTTGGAAAAGCAACAGGGTTATGTGAAAAACCGTGAGGGTCATGGACACAACAAACATGGAAATGATTTCAAGTGGGTAAAATATAGATTACAGTATCATGGAGCTAGATGTGTGCAGAGAAATGGGTAAAGACATAAGTGTCTATGTGGCTGCCTGACCAATTGCAGGGGTGATAAAACAATATTTATATTCATATAGTTCTATAAATAAATAAATAAATAAGTTTTCCTTTTTTATTTCAGGGGACTTTTAATTTATAACTTAGCTTTTTATTTTCATTTCATATTATTTTATAATGTCACATTTTTTTTATTTCCCTCTATATATTTAAATAAAGGGGTGTGGCTATCTCACAGCCTCAGACTAAAAGCAACTAGCTAGTAGCCTGGTATGGCCAGCATATCTGCGGGGGGGGGACTAAAACCTCAGCTTGGCAAACTCGTCTGGTTCCCAGGCTACCTTGCTAGTGCGGTCCCTGCAGCTGAGGTTGTTTTGCGAGGAGTAAAGCGGGTCGCCCCAGCTCCATATGGACCAGGGCCAGCACCAGGGACCCGGGTTACAATGGGCTTGTGGATAACAGCTAGACCCAGCACCAGAGGTCTGAGCCCCATGATCCGATCGCGAATCGACCCTGACTCTCCACCGAATAAGCTAACTTAAAGGAGAATTACGGTCAATTTCAACCTGTAGGTCTGTTGTTTGTAAATTTTGGAGTGCTGTCAGTAGAGACACAGTAGAACAATCAGTGCTGGCTACACTGTGTTATAGGAACTAAACAGAGCTGAATTAGCGCAGCTTTCATGCATTTCTTTCACATCTACAGCAGTCATATTCACGGTGTTCAATCAGAAGGAATCACAGCACATGCCACTTTTAATGACGGTTTGAACATGTTAAGTGGCTAAAAACATGTTTAAAATGTGGCTTGTTTAAGCCTGTTTGGTGCTAACACTAGCAGGAGGATAACACGGCGTAGGCAGCACTGATTGTTTTCGTTTTTCTCTCCACTGACAACACTCCAAATTTACAAACAACAGAGCTACGTATTGGAATCAACTGGAATTCTCCTTTAACGGCAGCAACAGAAGGTTCGCTGGGATTAGAACTTGCTGCAGTGTCTAACTTTAGCTGCTGCTGTTGTCTTCGGGTTGCAGTGAACTAGCAGCTTGTTAGCCGCTTTGCTAACGCTTTTGCTAGCCACCAGCCCACTGTGGACCTGGCGGGTTTGCACAGGCTGAGTTTGAGATGCTACTGTACCGCTGTCCATCTCTAGAGCTCAGATCCCCTCTCTTCAAGGCAAAGTTGTCTCACTGCCTTGTTAGTTGTTTTGGACTGAATCTGTGAGATAGACCCTTCATTTGAATAAAACAAGTGGAAATAAATAGAGAGGGAATTATTATTTAACCATTTATTAAATTATGCCCATTGTCCACAAAAGAAGAAGGAGAGTCATGGTGTCAGAATTATAAAACAGCCTTTACTATGTTTCCCAGCAAATAACGTAATCTTACATCTCGCTCACTGTTCAGGTTGCTACTTCAGGCTTTGGCCGCTACTTCAGGCTTTGGCCGCCAGTACACATGGTGGATAATTGTTGGTGAAAAATTTTATTTCGTTTTGGGGACAGTGACATGGCTGGACAGCTAGCTTCTCTTGTTGTTGACATGCTGTCAAATGATAGTTACAGATTAGCAACTGTACACAATATTATTGACTTTAAATCTGGCTAGCATAGCGTTAGCTTTCTGGCTCGTAACTCACTGATCTGAAGGGTTCTATAAATTAAGTGGACTACATAATATAGATTGTTCCGAGCATGAGTCCAACCCTCAGGCGTAACCATGGAAACAGAGTTATTTGGAAATTTAGATTTTAAGTGTAAAACGCATTAAAATATAAATTAATGGTAACCTGCTTATGGTATAAGCAGGTTAATAACCAACACCTAGTCGTATTAACGGTAAAAGTATTAATGGACATCGGTGAGGTGTGAACAGAACTTGAATTAGGAATGGGCACAAAAATAAATGTAAAAAAAATATATATATATATATATATATATATAATTTTTCTACTCTTCTACAATTATTACTTTTACTAGTACGCAATGACTAAGCTATGTAAATGCACAGCTAATGAAAATCCATTTGTCATAAGGTTTTTAATTTAAATTTTTAACAGTAAGGGTCGTGCCATATATCCTGCATGAGCCTCCTTTTGACAGGTTTGAACAAACAGGAACCTGCAGTGGTAAAATGGCACACCTCAAGGAGTGGTGAGATCCACTCACAATATGGCATACAGCACAGGCCTGGGCCTATGTTTGGATATATAGGTGTACTTTGGCTGTTGGGGAAAAAGCCAGACTAAACTGTTGTTTGTTTCACTTTTTAAAGTTAGAAATTAACTTCTGATTGAAAAAGGGGCAGGGTACATGGGGTGTCTGAGAACTAAACACACGGTAGTGTGATCTGCAAGAGATGACGAGCTCAAACAAGGCAACATTCCTAAAAAATAAAAAGGAAGACAACTCTCATGGATTAGTGTCAACATTCATCCACCATCCTGTTTTTACTTGACTTCCATGGCAGGGCTTCTTTCAACCCCCTTCTTAATAGAGTGAACAGCTTTTAACATATAGAACTTGTTAAAAAGGCTGTTAAAAGTCTTGATAATTAATCCTGGCAAACCATGTTGAACTTTCATGTTTACACATGCACAATGGACAAGTAGAATAAATAGAAAGTCATTCACACGTACAGGCCTGCAAAAACAAACACACAGTATTACCATGTCTCCAGGGGTCCTTGGGCTCCACAGCTCCAGAGATTATATCCTCATCTGAAGGAAAAGTCACCCTTTTGCCACTTGGTTTGTGTTTATCGCCAACCTCCTCCACCAAAGGATACAGTCCAGCCTGGTCTGTGGCAGAAGCTACAGTGCTGCTTGTCTGGCTTGGGTCTGACGGGCTCTCTGCCGTGCTGCCAGCTGGGACATCCTGAGACGGGGTGGACTCGGAGTCTAAAGTTTTGTCTGAGAATGAACTGACATTTGTTGATTCAGTCTCCAACACTCCACTCTCATCGAGACTTAGATCCACACCTATGTCCATGTCCCCACCATCATCTCCTTCTTCCACAACGAAAGTTGCAGGATCAGTGTCCTTATCTTCCTTCATTTTCCCCAGCCCAATATCGTCCTTGTGCTGCTCATCATTAGAAAAGATCAAGTCCGTGGGATTCACTACTGCGGGGGTATCTTGAGCACTGCTCTTTCTGTTTCCATTGACCTCATCAATTTCCGGTGTGTCTTGTGCCTGGTGGTTGTCCTCAGCTGCCTGAAGGTTGTCAGTGAGATGAGGCATCAGGTACGTTTCGGAGGCCTCTGTGGGAACAATGTTTGGTTTTTCTGTGTTACTGTCCGTCATCAGTTCAGAGATCCTGGGGGTGAGTCCTTCTGTGTTGTTGGTAGTGTTGTGATCATCGTCCACATTGCTTTTTGTCTTGACATTGCACAAATCTAGACACTGCTCTTCGATATTCATGTTTTCATTTCCAGTGAAACGTACGTCTTCAACTGTGCCAGACAGCCTAGATATTGGGTTAAACAGTAACTAGGAACAAACTGACATGGAATAGCCTGTCTCTGGCCTTTGTCTCACAACAGTATATGTAAATTTGCACCTATCCTTTATTGGCCAAATTATATTCAAGTGCATTCAGAAAGTTACACCTATAGTTTAACTAGTTTGTAGTACTTAAAAGGAATTGCAGTTTTAGAAACCTCAAATCACAGGTTACTTTGGTATATCCTTAAACATTTGATAAATAAAGTGCAATTTCAAACCAATATTAATACAAGAAATATGTGATGTCTACATGTATGTGGAATAGATACTGTTTCAGTAATTATTTATATGCCAAACCAGGCAACTTTTCTCAACTATCAGCTAGGCAGGCAACCACCACTTAATGTCTGCCAACCGTGTCCTATTGCTCCAAGTGGGAACCGACAAAATGCTCCTGGTCGTCAGCACATTGCGAGCAGTATTTGAGAGGACCAGGACAGTCAATTGAAATGTACAAGTCACTCAGGGTGCCTCCATTACGCTAGCAAAGTGAGCTTACTGCCCGACACCAAACCAATTCATTTGCATGGATTTGAGCGAGCTAATGTTAGCTAGCTTGCTAAAGTTGTTGGCCAACAATGACATCCAGGCCAGTGTACGGTCGCATACCCGCTTCTATACGTGAGCTCGTCTGTTTCTCGCCGAGAAAGTCCATTCTTCTGTTTCAAGACAAATGTTTTCCTGCTACAGCGCTTGTCTCACCCTCTGTCGTGCTGCAACTCGGCTCGCATCACAACCCTCGACCAGCGGCAGCCAGAAAAAAAACAGGCGTCACACTCCGAGCAATGAGCATGTTTAGGTGGCTAACGTTAGCGCGAGGAAACCGTGTCGAAGCTACACCTGCCGGTACTGATGCAATAATTATTGCGAGATTATAAAGATGTTCCGATCGAACGGGTTCCGTAGGTGCCTCTCTATCCGGGAGAAGTACGTTGGACCTGTTTTTGTCTAGCGTTACCATTCGCTAGCTTGTTGAAGTCCAACAACTGTTTGTTGTTCACACGTCTAACGTCACCACGTCGTTACGCTGCACGTTCAATAGACGTAGTGTTACAGACGGTTGCAGAAAAACAAACATAAAAAGGGTAACATGTAAAGGTTTAGATGCATATTTAGGTTCCATTAGGTCACAGCATAAGCTACAGTTAAATAACAAAGCGATGTGTTGCTTGCTTTTATTGTAATTTTTCCAACACAAACAAAATATAATTGATTTGTCTGTATATCTTTGGGGAAATTCTACGTACATAACGTCACATGGTTTTCTGTAGCATTTCCTTTCATTATTTTTGAAATCAAACCTGCTCAAGATGTGTTTAAGAATTGTATTTTTCTTATTCAAGTTAATTTGAGTAATGGCTTTAGTGGAAAGACAGGGCTTCAAATCTTCAACATGCAAGTTTGGCTGTAGTGGAGTTTGAACACATCCTAAAATATAGAACACCTACCTCAGCTTTTAATAAAAGGCTCAACTGAACAGGTGCAGGATTCTCAATTTCAGGTTTGCTTTTGTTGTAGTGCAAAAATATGTTTGAACTACATATACCTTTATGTAGCACCTTCAACATATTTACATACATGTGTGGACAGTGGATCAGCTGTACCGGTTGGCATGCTCTATAAAATAATTTAAAATCAGGTTGTTGATACTTACATATGACTTAAATATCTACTGAATTTGAACATTTGTAGCAGAGGAGAAATGTTGTGTGTAGATTTACATTTTTTTCTGATTGCTAAACAGTGGGCGCAACTGGAGCTACATGTGCAAAATTCAGTCTGCATTGCCAACAGTCACCTGAGTTAAACAGGTCACGTCCGCTGCAAAACTCATTCTAAGCAACACAACTCTTAATACACGTCTCAAAACAGGATCAGTGCAATTTTCACGTAAGGTAAACAAAAACAAAAATCAGCAGTTTGCTTCAGTGTAGTATTTTGTCTCTAGTTTTTATTTATGGAATTAATAGAAAAAAAACTAAAGGTGCAATCCTACAACATAGAATAGTGTGATTAATCCTGCCACTCTCCAGCATCATGCGGCAAGTTTTCATCCCATTGGATGTCTGCATCATTTTTAAATACTAATGAATGTGATGTTTCAATTGCTTTCACCTCCATTACTTTCTGAAAAAAAGAAAGAACACAGTTTTACTATAGTAAAGGTAGTGTTTTTCATAAATGTTTATGTAACCTCAGACATCTTACAGAGTTGGTATCTTTGCTTTTTTTACCCATTCCTCTCAAATGGTACAGTGTGTAATCGTAATTCTGTTTGTATTTATAAAAACATGTTTAATAACCAGTATGAAACAGGACACCTCCTTAGGCTTTCAGCTAAAATTACAATCAGCGGTATCTGGTTAGCACCAGACTGAAATCTACTCTGTTTTGAATGTGTGGTTAACAGTTGTGACAGCAGTGTGTTAGCATTTGAACAAAGAGATGTTGATTCAGTGTTGTGGTTAAGCCATGGCATAAGTGTGTATAGATATGGAAACTGTTCAAGAAATGAAAAAGTTTGATCCACATGAACTGCTGTGCCAACTATCCGTTTTGCACATGTGATTCTAGTTGTGCCCACTGTTCAGCAATTGATAAACTAAAAAGAATTTTATGCATACACAGCTACAGCTATCTTTAGACAATTTCATTGAAAATACAAAATGTGGGCAACTTTTTAGTTGAAAACACAAGGAACACTGCTAGATCAACTTTATCAAGTTTCAGGATTGTTAACTGTCAGACATTAACAGAGCTATCTGCTTTTTCTGTCTCTTTTAAAAAAAACACAAAAAAAAAAACACTGCACACATTGGGTCACAGTTGCAAATAAACGCCATGGTCTTGGAAAACGTGCTCTATCTAAACAATCTAGGGTCATTAAATGATTTTAATTCAGACACGCAACTGCCACGTGACCTGTTCCTGTCCTGTGTGATTTTGACTATACGCCATTTCTGTTTAATTGTAACTGGTGCGTTCTCTTGGCCAGGTCTCCCTCGGAAAGGACATTCAATCTCAAGGGACTTCCCGGTTAAATAAAAAAATAATGTGTCAAAATGCATGACATGCAGTTTAACTATTCAGAGAAATGTGCCTAGCTCCTGAGTCTCTGTAGAGCATCTTGACCAGAAAGACTGCTTCTTGTGCCATGCTCAAGAAAGACAAGTATACTTTATAAAAACATTTTAATTTTTAAAACCTGTACAATTAAAACTCTTGATGCATTTACATTAAAACTCTTGAGACTCAACAGCATCAGCTGAATGGTCATCCTTGGGCATCTTTGACTTCTTGGGGAGAAGGGTTGCCTGGATATTTGGGATCACACCACCCTCTGAGATGGTGACCCCTGCCAGCAGTTTGTTGAGCTCTTCGTCATTTTTCACCGCCAACAAGATGTGTCGAGGAGCAATGCGGCGCTTCTTGTTGTCACTGCTGGCGTTTCCTGACAGCTCCAGGATTTCAGCGCAGAGATACTCGAGGACAGCTGCGAAGTACACTGCAGCACCGTTGCCAACTCGCTGAGCATAATGACCTTTCTTCAGCAGCCTGTGGATGCGGCCCACCGGGAAAGTGAGCCCGGCTCTGGAAGACCGGGACATTGAGGACTTTGGTTTGGGTGCAGCTTTCTTCCCACGGCCAGACATCTTAGTCTAGAATTAAGACATTTTTAGGGTAATTTCAAATGAATGACATATTTCCACCTCTGAAGAGCAAGTCATTTAAACATCTTTGTTTGAGAGTCAGAAAGGCTAAATGACTAAAAACAGCATCTTGGAACATGATTTAACACAATCCTGTACTGTAATGCACAATATAATAAAATCAAAATCAATTCCTCTTTAGGTAGACCCATTCAGACTTTATGACCACTTACCAGTATTCTGCACTTCCTTCCTGTTGAGACAGCAACATCAAACTGAACCACAGATCATTGCTTTTATAGGAATCAGGCAGCAATTTGTTGATTGCTGACACCTGGCTCCTCTGCTACATGGGGTTACCTTGATTAACTTCATTTCGTGGAGACTTTTGTTTCTTGATGGAAAAGAGTACAATGGGCTTTTCGTCACAAGCACACATTCTCCTGTGGAGAGGTCCAATAACACCTGTGTGAACTAGATCACAACAACTGCACAAATAGAAGGCCTACTTGTAGCTCTAACACTTGTACGCACTAAGTGGCAGCTGGAAAAGTAGGGAGAAAAGTAACAAATTTCACTGGCAGTGAATGAGATTTTAACAGTGCAGCCACAGTGTCAGTCAATCTACCGTTCAAAAAGACTTGAGGGGGATTTGTATGTTTTGCTTCATGAGTCCACTTTACAACCTTTCAGAGGCAAATATCAGATCATGAAATACAATATTTTACTATGATACTGTAGGGGCCTCCTGCTGCGTATTGAACACTTTCCCTTTTAATATCAATATTCATTTACTTTAGTATAATATGTGTGAAGAAAATGTCAATGTCAATTTCATTTCTATGGCACATTTAAAAACAACACCAGTTGACCAAAGTGCTGAACAGGGTCGATGTCAAATACATAAATAACACGTGTAAAAATCCCTCCAACCAAAATACATCACAGGGAGACAAACAACATTTTAGAACATCAGAAAAGACATCTATAAGACTGAGAGCATTTACATTTTTTGTTAGCCCCCCAACAAGCATTTACTCTGTTTTATTAGTTTATTGCTGAAGTGGACGGATCAATTAAGATCTAAAACAGTAACTATGTTAAGAAAAAAATTAAACATATAGTTGTACTTTCTGGCATACAAGGTAGTCTATATATGCATTTTATTGATGGTGTCTACCTCTGTCAACAAGCATTTACTCCTGAATTTACACCTTACAAAAACCATTTGTATATGCTCTCTTTTACTCCTTGGAGAAACACATGCGTCTATATAAGGCTGCTTACGAAACATAAGAAAAACAACTGACAAAATGTAGTTTCTCATCTTTTCCAACCATTGAAGTGTTTATAAGGTCCTTCAACAGCAGATGGCAGTACAGACCTCAGATTCAACATGTTGCCTGTTGCAGTTCTTGATTGTTTTTTCTTTTAAACACACATTACATATTCTTAATGAAGGAGCATTTATAAAACCACACTTAATGCTGTTATGATCAATCACTTTATGATTAGGTGTTTGACTGTGTCTGTCTCCTTGGGCGCCTGATGTGCTTACTAATGAACTGCTTGAGGGAGTGATGACTCAACTCCTACCACTGTTTACAGCTAGGTATCAAGTGTTTTATCGTTACACTCAACAGACAGAGATAAACAGGGATTTATTCATGCCTAAAGGTCTCAAAGGCAACTCATGACTAATAACCCAAACTATTACTCTAGATCAGCTGTCAAAAAGTTGGTGGTTACTTTTGATTGCAGCATAAAATTTGATGAGCAGATCAGTAATGTTGTTAAAATGAGCTTTTTCCAGCTTTGTCGGGCTAAAGTTAAGCCTTTTCTGAGCAGGCACGACCTAGAAAAGACCATTCATCCTTCTGTTAGTTAATGGTTGGACTACTGTAACGCTTTCTATGTTGGTCTGAATCAGACGTCCATCTCACGCCTTCAACTTGTGCAAAATGCTGCTGCTCGCTTTTTGACAAATACATTTAGACGTCTACCTTTTCTGATTTTACTGATTCTAAGTTCACTCTTTCTATTGTATGATGTGATTTTACTCATTCTGTTAAGCACTTTGGATACCTGCTGGTTGCTGTAAAGGGCTATTTAAATACATTTTGATTGATTGATTGATTGGTAGCCTGTGTTTTTATACCAGAATTGTTTGGTTGAATGTTTTGTGGTGACATTTTCATATACTTAGAAATCCCAATCCTGAATCAAGGTCCACTTCTTTCTAGCTTTTTCAACAGTATCACATCATCTTCTAACTCATTAACTGTTTATATTTCATCCATAACTTTTATTCAGCACATCCACATATGCACATCACCTTTTTCAGCAACTATACTCGCATTTGAAATCAGTCCATCCCCGAGAAAACTGAGTGATCTCCATCTGCTGACTACTGCTTAACAGTTTCAGTGAATGGACAGAGGGGTTTGATGTTGTTCAGTAAAGGTTAGTGCATGCATGGGCATGAATTAATTCTGAATGGAGAACAAAACAACTTTGATATTTTACATAAAACTTGATTGATTAAAGTAACATGGTCAATTATCTTATTTATTACAGTATACATGTATTTGTAAAGGCCACTAAAGCAGCTCCACTCTGCACCAAACTAGGATTTAAAATGCCAGTGGCACACATGACCAAAGCATAATGGACGAAGAACACCTATCGTGGCTGGGCTAAAAGTCAATATTTTAACCTCACATTGGAAGCGTACCAAGTCACATGTTATTTTTCAACATGTTGTCTCAGTTTCTTTTTGCTTCAATGCCATGACTGGTGGCTCTGTGTTATCAATAACCTCATTGCCAAATTTGAAGCCAACCAGCTTCGTCCTTCATACCATATACCTTCTCCCTAATGTACTGACAGTGAGAGATGGAAGAGACACAGAGAGACATTTTGACTGTTTGGATTCACTTTAAAACGTGGCAGAGAGCCAATCTCAGAGCAGCGGGAAGACAAATTAAGCAGGGACCTTCCCAGCAGGTTGTCCTTGGGCAGATTGGATGCGATTCTGTTCAACCTCTCAACATCCTCCAAACAGGAGGAGGACAGGACGGGACTCACAAGCTGTCACGGAACAGTTCCCAATGCGTATATCTACAGCCTGACTTTCAAGTATGTAAAGTATAAAGCCAGTGCACACGTTGAGGTGGTTCCAAACACAATTTATTTGCACTTAGTGGAGACTAGATCAGTGTGTACGCTAAAGTTTTTCATCATATAAGTTGTCATTATTGAAACAAGCCATTTGTTTTTCGTGCAGCTCCCCTGAGAGTTTTTGTCCGGATAAAGGCTGAAGGCCCTCTCTATTTATTAGCAACAGTAGCTACTAACACTGAAGTCTGCAGCCTGATGCCAAGTGAGGAGAGGAGATGAAAAGGAGTGTGGAGAAAGTAGAGCCATGAACTGATCCAAGCATAAGATTAAACTCAGAAATTGAAGGCAAAACCAGACACCATAGCCCCTAATAAGATTTCTTTTATGTCTGATAACCCACAATAATTTAAATAAGATAGTTTATCTCTCCCTTATATGCCATTCTTCACAAAACTGACTGCTGAATATGCATGTAGGTCTTTTTCTCTGTCTTTGCACAAGACAGTTTGACAGATAAACAATTAGCTGACACACGGAGGCCTCTCTCTTTTTTCCCTGAGCAGCAATAAATCTGTAGCTGTGGCTTTTAGGAGGATTGTGTTGTTACTTTGACTTTGGAGACTGGTTTTTCCCCTTTTCTCAGCTTTATGGAGATGTCAGCGGCGGACTGCAGAAGATTGGGTCAGATCTTTGGAAAGCAATGGATCTTTTACATAAAACAAACTCAAGGGCAATAACTTCTTGCGCACATACAGACACACTGATTATAGACATGCTTCCACATAGAAAACGTGGTTTTTGTGTTTGAATTTCCAACTACATTCAAAGGGCAACAAACCCACTGAAAACAACCAAATCTCTAACTGCTCACCGCTTTCAACATAAATAGTCAATTCATCATCAACCATTTTTTCCTCATAAATTCCCAGATGACAGCGATTGAGTCTCATAAGGCCTTGACAGCAGAACAAAAGGTGTTTAATACGTCTGGCCACTCTCTCTTTTTTTGTCATTTAAATCCAATAAAGAGACAAGTAATGTAAGGTTTTAACACAGCAAGTACGTTAGAGAGTGGGCCATTCTCGGAGTGCATCTACTTTAATTATGAAACCTTCTGGACAACCACAGTGTAGCCGGGTGTCCTAAGGTCCCAGGATTCTTAAGTGCTCAAAGTCTGACACCTCCTGAAAAACAAAAAATGCCTGCACAACTTTAATTGTTTTTCCATGACTTCTCATGCAACAGCCTGCTCAACCCCATTAAATAACAGAGTAACTACTTTGAGAGTAAGTAAAGGTATTCCCCTAGTGAAATCTTACACATTCTGTGTTTATGCTTCTAGTGTATAGAGTGTGTGTGTGTACATTTTGGTCCACACACAAAAGCAAAATGCACAAAAAACTCTTGCTTTCTTGCGGAGAGTTTAACACAAATATTGATGCCATTCTCACATTTGTCGGTCAATATGCTATGGCCAGCAGCTGGCTTAGCTTAGCTTAGCTTAATTTAGCACAGACTTGAAACAGGGGGTAACAGCTAACCTGGTTCTGTCCAAAGGTGCTGGTAGATGGATTTTGGTACCTTCTTCTGAGCCAAAAAGACACCAGACACCACTAGTTTGCTTTTTTGGGGGACATGTTCACTCTGTGCTACAGCATAATGATTGGGATAATGTCAGTGCCACAGTATACAAGAAAGCCCTCAGTTAAAAGCAATTGTGTGGGTGCAAACGTGGTTTTGTAGAGCCCGTTTAGTTGTCTAATGACCTTGTTGCTGTACTTCAAGCCTCTTACTTACTTGATGAACCTGGCATCTTCACTGTGGATTTCTTCGGTGTCCATGAAGGGCTGTTTAGTTTACACAGAGTAGTCTAATAAAAAAAAAGTCTATGCGTGTTGAAAGAGATTCAATGTTGCAATGAATGCTCCTCCTGTTCATTTTGGCTTTTTAGATGTTCCTCCTTCATGTGGTTCTCATATGAGCAATTGGTCAGCAGTCAAAAAATTACTTTTAATTCTCAGCTGAAGCTAACATGAGGCTTTGGCAATCCGCGTTAGAATATTAAAATGGGTACACACAAGTTACAGTATTTTTTAGCATGATCTTCACTCTTGTGTTTCTTAAAGCAGTGTTTCCTTGCTGAGTGTCAGTAGAGGGATAATAAGAAAAAAAACATGGTAGCCTACTAAAGGAACATATCTTTAATAGATGAAATTTGTATAGTGTAACTTAGACTGAAAAGCCTCATATTAGCTTGGTCATCCTGCAATGGTAAGGTTATAACATTAGGCTCCAAATAGTGCTTACTGTTTCTGGAAATTGTGAATATTTTCCTCTCTTGTACCATCCTCCTTTCCTCTCAACCTTCCTCATCTTTTGTATCATCCTACGCATCTTTTATCCTCCTCAGGTCCTAAGCCAGCTGTAATGGCTACCATATGTCCACACCACATGTCACCAGTCTCCTAATAAAAACCATTTCCTTTTTTAAACACTTTGAAAACAGAGGGTGGACCTCGGGAGATATAAAATCATGGTAGGATTTGATCTGGCACTGAACACCTGTGTGTGGGGCTTGACCAGAAGAAGACAGGGACCGAAAGTCCACTGCCACGTCATTAGAGGTAGAACAAAGGACAAAGAGATTTTCCATCATCCACCCAGTCCCTCACCCGTCCATCCCACCTGTGCAAAACTCCCATTCCTCCCTTATTTTAATTCCTCCATCTGTTTTTCTCTCTTTCTTTTCAGCCATAACTTCTTTTGGCTACTGTCCACTGTACAACTCTTTTTTTTGTAAATGTAATTCTCTTCCTGTTCTCTCTCTCTCTCCTCCTTACACCCTTGGTACCTCATCATCCAACACACATGCACACTCACGTGCGCACGCATGCACACACACAGAGGCATTCACACACTTCATTTCTTTAAATATTCATTTCCGCCTGTAATGTGTTTTGGGGAGTTTCCTGTTCCCAGCCCTGCTGCTTCCCTGAGAACCGCCATGTAGGAAGTAGCAGTCCTGGCACTGGTTCCCTTCTCCCCCTCCGACTGGTCACATCCCCACCTAGAGGCCGACAGAGTTTGAAAGAAAGAGATGGAGCTCAGCCATCGAGGTAACTGTCCATTTAATATTACTGTTTTTTGGATTCTGTTACAAAAATTGTTATTGCAAGAGCCTTTTCCCAGACAATATCACCCTCTTTACTGGACAACCCGCACACCCCTGCTCGCTAATAAACTCAGCATATTACTCTATTTCACAGCTGGAGGTTTTTTTAGAATTTCTCTAATTCTTTTGACAGAAACAATTCCCGGGTTTTCACTCAGGAAGCAATGCCATGTTTTCCCCAACATAAACGTGTGCACTTGAATCTGTGCATTTTATTTCAGATTGGAAAATATCTACTTTTTACATCTGACATAAAGAAAACTTACTTCTGTAAGTATTCCAAGCTCAAATGAACTGTAAACTCTCAGGTAATGAGTCTCTCTGGTGGTCCGGGGGTCAAAGAGGTTAAACGTAGCAACATCATGAATGTTTTTGCAGCTGATTTGGCTTCTCATTCAGTTTTAAGGCAAGGTCACACCAGAAGGTGACACGGGAAATTCATCTGTGTTTCTTTATGAAATATTTAGTTTTTCATAAAGAACTTGGTGACATACGTGCTGGGCTAGTTGGTGAACGGCTGTAGCTGTCGAGCTAACCCGCTAGCTGCCTGAGAGATTTACTGAAGAGGGAAAAAAGCTCTTCGTGCTAATGAGAGTGATAGAAGCGATTGGGCCATCAGATGGTCCCGCCTGCATGTTCCCACTTGTCCAACAGACTTGGAATGATGGCATGCAGGCAAATAAAAACAGCATGTCAAGACTCTTGGACATTTTTACAAACTTAAACCTCCATGCGTTAAACATTCATTATATAAAGTAATAATTGACCTTGTTTGCACTTGCTGCTGTTGTGGCCCCAGTTTTACAGATTCTTTCAAAATAGTGGTCTAGGGGCAAACCTATGTGAGTTGCAAATTGGTAACAAGGCTAAATGGTGGTGTCATGTCCTGATCTCACCTGTGGTCTTGACTCTCGCTCCCTGGTGTCTGTGCTCTGACAGAATAGCAAGCCTGGGACTGTGACAACACGCAAGGTTGCTAATGGGACAGTAAAAGCCTTCACAGTTTATTTAAAAGACCTATTTTGTACTCAATCAACTCACGTCAACAACCCATTTCTCTTCAGTGGAACAGTTTATGCTCAAACATAGGAGGTTAGATGAAAGCGGATGGTGCAACACAGTTGCTAAGCTGTGATACAGTAGCTTCATCCATTTTAAAATCTCTGTCTCTCTGTTCCCTCAGAGTTCAGTACTGTTGAGACGACTTGCTGGTCTTTAGACCGGTCTTTGCTACACTCTACTCTGATACATGAAGATCATGAATCTGCTTTTTGGAACATCTACCCTCCTTTATCATAACGACCTGTTTTGCTCTTTTTTGCATCTTTTGTTTCCTGTTCTTGTTCATATTTGGCTTCATCTTCTCCATCCGCCTTTTACTGCTCTTCCATGATTTCCTCCTTTTCCTCCTTCTCCCATCTGGACCACACGAGGCCTAATGTCTGTCCCTCCCTCCCTGTCAATATATATAAAAATAACCTGTTACGGGATTCAGACCCTTGTGATGACAGCTCAAGGCTGTTCTCATGCTTGTGGTTGTTTTGTGAATGTCTGTGTCTATTTGTGTGTTTTAGAGGGAAGAACAGATGCTCCCGTAGCCTCAGGCTTGGTTTCTCATTCTGGCTACAAACAGACCTGTGATTTATGTTATTCTACTGTTGCTTTGGCCAAAACAAGACTGGAAGAGGGCTGAGGGTACAGAGGAACAAACAAAATGGCCACTGGACAGAGAAAAGTGTTGACTGCTCAATTGCAGCTCGGCAAGACCCTGACATGTTAGCAGTAGTTCTAAGGGTGGTCACTACAGGTGCAAACTACCAATGTAAATGTGGTATTACTACAGTGTCGGAATGAATGACTTACTGAAATGTGCAAGATAAAAATGAAGGCACTTCAGTTGTAAAAAAAAACCCCTGAAAGAATCACCTTATGTCTTTGTCATTTTTGGTGAATTTGACTGATGAGTAGAATACATCTTAACAATGTCAAGCCCTCATTGGAGCAAATGTGACAGAAGTAAGCTCAGACACCTTAGGAAATCAACATGAAAACAATTACAACACCTGTAAAAAAAGTAAACGAGTGAATGAGAACAAAGTGAATTTGAATAGAAATTGTGGGCGGCATTGGCTCAGTGGTAGAGTGGTTGCCAGCCAATCGGAATGTTGATGGTTTGATCCCCGCCCCTGCGGTCATTGTCGAAGTGTCCTTGGGCAAGGCACTGAACCCCGAGTTGCCCCCGGTGCTGTGCATCGGAGTGTGAATGTGTGTGAATGTTTATCTGATGAGCAGGTGGCACCTTGTACAGCAGCCCCGGCCACAGTGTTTGAATGTGTGTGAATGGTGAATGTTTCCTGTAGATGTAAAAGCGCTTTGAGCAGTTGTTAAGACTGGGAAAGCGCTATATAAATACAGCACATTTACATTTACATTACACCGTCATCAGCCCCCAGAGAAGCCTGTTCAGTGGAAGGTTGCGGTCCCAAGTGTCGGACCAGCAGACTCAAGAACTTCTTTGTCCCTCATGCCGTCAGACTGTACAACTCCTCACTCGGGGGGAGGAGGAATAAGGGCAGAGAGGACAATACATACATACATACTTACATGCATACATACAGTACATGCATACATACAGTACATGAACATACATTCATACTCACATACGTACGTACAGACATACGTAGATATACACATACATACATACATACATACATGCATACATACAGTACATGTACATCCATACAGATGTACATACATTCATACTCACATACGCACGTACAGACATACGTAGATATACACATACATACATACATACATACACACACACCTGGACTTAATTAATACCTTTAACTTTAACTTTAACACATGACTCAACGCTGACACTTTCGACTGATAATTTATGCTTGATGTCTTTTTGTCTTTTCATTGACAAATGTTCTTATTGTTATTACTATTGTTATTAATGCTATTTTTGTTATCTTTACACTGGCAGTTTTCTTTTCTTGCTAAAACAGATGCTGGAAATTTCCTTGAGGGAGTCATCCCTAAAGGATTAACAAAGAAAAGTCTAGGTCATTCTGGCCAGCTGTTACGCAAACTATGGCACTGTGGTCGTTTAAACAGTTAATTCTCTTTGGTTGGCATTTAAATAGCATCATTTGGTAGTTGCACCCTGGTCAGATAATTATTTCATGGCTGATTAGCCAAATTTCCCAGTGTTCTTGCTATTTTGGCCTATTGCTTTGCACTGTCTGTACAATGGATATCTCCTGCTGTGGTTACAATTGTCTATGATTTACTGTAATACAGTCTAGCATCCAAGCCTTTGGTTTCTGAGCTGCTCACTGTATACATTAATTCAAAGTGTGTGTGTCTGTGTGTGGGTGGGTGATGTATATCAAATATTTTTAGTTTTTCCATGCTGTGACCAAACCACACATGGTGGAATGTCTCTCTTCCTCTCTCTTCCAATAAAACAAAGTAGTATATCATATTAAGGAAAACGTTGTAACTATTTTTGCCAGGTAACTTCAAAACAAGTATAACACGGACACCTGCTATAGTGCTCATTGTTATTACAACAGACTTTGTTGATGTCCCGTTAGCAGTCTGATGGAAATGCTCTATGGCCTCTCGCTGGCCTCACTTCTCTTCCTTCCTACTAGATGTTGTCACAATCTGCCAAATGTGAAGTACATGGCAACCCCCCAACAACACACACACACAAACACACACACACACACACACATACACAGACACACACACACACACACCTTGACTCAGACAGAGTTTTGGGAATCTACAAGAGCATGTGGCGGCTTGTTTTTATTAAAAGAGGGTGCATGCTTCCAGTAAACCCTGATCTCAGCTGGACATCTGGTTGATGGTGAAATTGTCTGTGAGAGACGGATTTTCAATTAAAGTAAAAATAAAGTTTGTGTTTAAGCACAGCCAGAAAAAAAGGTAGAGAGGGGTTACGTAAAGAAACAAGGGAAGCTTTACACAGACCATGATGACTCTTGTGTTATTATTTATCATATTTTATTATTTTTAGAGCAACTAGCAAGAAACAGACAGTTGTACTTGGAAACGTAGTTATTGTTTTGCTTTGCCTGTCATGCTTCCTGTTTCAAAACAGTGGCAGAATTACATCACAAACTTCGATGTTATTTAAAGAAATGGGTGCTTGATTTCAGGTAGCAGGTCAATTTAGCATGTTACAGTGATACTTATGGATCAAAAAGCTTGGGATAGACTCATTCCTACATACAAATGATGTTAACAGTGAATCATTAGTTATAGTAAGTAGTTCTTTTAGGTCATTTCCTACATGACAAAGTATCAAATTGTTATTTTTGACTATGGTAATGCTATTGTTTCCCCTTTCTCTCATGATACTTTGCCTCACAACAAAGCGTCTGTTTCTGGCTGGCTATCTGATATTGGTGCTACTGTATGTACAGAATGAAATCATGACAGGAAAAAGAAAGTAATTTTCTCTCAATAACAAAAAGTAGTCTCCTCGAAACTTACGACAAACTGACGAAACGAACCAACAAGATGCAGCAGCTGAACTTTGGTGTTCCTCAGGCTACTTTCTGTAGTCTACTCAAACTACTTTTATAAATGTAGTAAACTTTAATCATTTAAGTCAGATTGTTGCTCCTACATTGTTTTACAGCCCATTAAGCTTAGCAAAAAGCTAATTTATCTTTAGCATTAGTATGATGGACAACACTGAATTGTTTTTTTAAGGAACAGTTTACATTTTAGAGAGTTTTTGGGCGTGCAAGTGCAGCTTTCCCGAGATATCTTGCAGTTAATTTAAGAATAAACGGTATCATTGCACATTTGTGGTTTTTGATTAGCATTTTTGTGCTCCCACAAGAATCTCAGCTCATCTCTTGATTTTTAGACAGAATAAATGAGACTCTACCAGCCCACCAGTGGAGATTAGAGGGTATATATCAGTCTTTCCACCGCTTTGTCTTTACACTGTTCCCACCCTTCCTCCCTTTGGAGTTACAGCTCAGTGCTGCTGGAAACAAGCTCATAAGGGGACAACAAGCTCATAAACTAAAGGGGAAATAATTGGAGGAAACCCTTTTCCTTCAAACCAGGCCAATGCTTTCTTTCCAATGAATGCATTAGGACTCATGTGTCCTTTACCGTCACTTGCAGAGATGGATGCAGTAATTACCGGGACAAAGCAGGAAACAAGGTGACAAAATAGCCTACAAGAGTGCCAAAAGGAGGTAGGTAGGGGTGGTGATAGTCTCCCATTGCCAGACCTTCCTCCACCATGCTGTGAAGGAGGGTCTGGCTAGTACACACAGCATTCCGGGGATAGGAGAACAAAGTGCTCTGGTTTATTGGCATTTCTTTAAACCAATCACAATCATCGTGGGCGGCACTAAGCTCCATTTGTCTGGGAGATTGGACAGATAGTCAAACTAGCTGTCTGGATTTACCTTGCAGAGATCTGGGGAGCAGTTTACCATAGTCCTCAGAAATTCCAACCCAAAGAAAGCAGAAGTAGGCGGAATTTCCGGTGGCACTGCAGCAATCCCGGAAGAGGAACGTCATAAATACAGACTTTGGTTTGTGAATGTCAAACAAACAAAGGACTTTCATCCTGGAGACGTTGGAAGGTTCTTGTCCCATTTGAAAATAGAAAGTGTAAATATATATTTTTTTAATCTACAGAACAAACATAACTACATTACATTCTCTGTCACATGCTGATCCGTAGTGAGGTAACGTAACAATTGTGCTCATTTTGACCCAACTCTTTTTCTTACTAAAACTTTTTCTAACTAACTAACGAACTTAACCAAACTGCAACCATTTCACAATGTTAATGAAGTAGTTAAAACTGTGACTGCTAGGGACGCTAATCTAACACTCCTTTGGTTTGTATTAGAAGGTAGGAATAAACAATCTATGTGGTTGCATGGTTTGGAGGACTTGTTGCAAAAAGCGCCAACCCCTTTCAGAAATTTGATTGGCCCCTTGGGTACAAAGATGAGATGAGAAAGTAAGCAGGTTTTATATTTGTCACACTATAAATGCCTTGAAGCATTATTCCCATTTGAAAATGTATTTTACTGTATCTCGCCCCTTCTGTGTGGCCTACAAACACGTCAGATGTGTTCGTATGACATGTTTTCCATAGACAACTTACTGTCAAGTATACTCTGGCCTTAACATGCCATGCTACTTATGACAGACAACAGTCAGTATTCACACAGCCGCAAGAGATCCTTGTCAAGAAAACATGAACAGGTTGGTAGGGCGTATGACAATAGTGTGGAAAAACGAGGGTCTTTACTCCTGAACTAGCGCTGTACTAAAAACAGCCAACAAGAGGTACAATGATCATTTTGCTAGTGAACGTCACCCCATTTGAGAGTTAAAGACTCAAACTGATAATAAGCAAATCAGGCTGCACAGACAGTATATGATAACAACACCATTCCTTAGTCTTGAAAAGGCCAATGACAGAACAAACAGAGCAGACAAACCACAAAAAGAGGGATGAGGAGGAAGGAGAGGTGAATTGGGGGGTGGAGGGATGAGGAAAGAAAATGTGAGATCAGGCCCAAATCTGTGGGGAAGCGGTAGCTTGGGCCGGACGAGTTCACAGATGTTTTAAAGTGCTAATCTAATCTTTATGCCAGGCCTTCCCCCTCCTCTCTTTTTCTTTCCCCTGTCCCTGTCTCATTTTTTTCTTCTTTTCCTCCTTATACTCTTTTGGAGGGAGGTTGGAAGGCTGTGGCCTGTGTTAATGCATCTCAGGAGCATCATGTACTGTGATGGGCCCTGGTTCTTCATGTGCCTGTTATCAACCTTGTTTTCAGACACA
Source organism: Etheostoma cragini (assembly GCF_013103735.1). Lineage (NCBI taxonomy): Eukaryota > Metazoa > Chordata > Actinopteri > Perciformes > Percidae > Etheostoma > Etheostoma cragini. The sequence goes on from NC_048409.1 coordinate 11,949,133, forward strand.
TGCAATTGCGATGAAGTACTCTGGAACTGAAAAATGTATAATGAAAAATAACTTTAAGAAACGATGAAAGGGAGGTAATGTAGCAAGGGGGATGTGGGTCTGACTCTTTGTTCTTAAGAATATCAACCATGGTGATCATTCATCAAGTTTTTACACTCCTGACACCTAATTGATCTACAGACTTTGCCTGTTATTTAAATTTGGCCAAAAGTGTTTTGCCTCTGTGTTACATGGCTCTGATACAGGATGAAGGGGGAGCACATTGACCTCTCATGTTAGTGAAACTACAAATTTTAGGCCCCACATTGAGTTTCAACTCATTTCCTCCTCTTGTCACTCTCTTCCTTGATTCTCCCTCTGGCTTTTTTCTGCCTTCCTCCCTCTTGTTGCTCAATAGGAGGGAGACTTTGTGTCAAACAGTGGCTACATTGAAATACACTGACAGCTACCTTAGATTCAGCGGATGTGCTTGCACAGGAGTTAATCTCACTCCAGCAGAATTAAACAGCAAACCCAAATCCTGTGGTCAAAGCCTCTTTCTCCTGACACGAGAAGAAACAAAGGCGCCACTGCCACAAAAATCCCCCAGGTCACAAAACCTGGAAATACATCCACAGATTAGAGGTACATGTAAATGTGTGAGAACAAATAAAGCACTGAATCATTTTTCTGCATGAGGACATGAATTAATTACTTACAGGTTAACATTGTGATTTTTCCCTTTATGTTTTTCACTTTATTTCTCAATATGATTGAGGGGGATCAGTGGATGTGGTTTCACGTCGTTGAGCCTGGTGTTTGTTTTCCTGTTCTCCCGTGACAGCGATTCCTACTATGGACTCCTATCCTTGTTACCGACCACGTTGCCCTTTGAATGTGTGAGTAATAAAATACACCACGGTGAGTCTAACCTGGCAACCGCCACCAAATTTCCAATCCCTCACATCCTTCTGTTGCTCGCTCTCCTTCGCGCCTGCCCTCCTCTCTCTCCCGTTTCCTCTGTGCACTGCTTAAACATCTGGAGAAGAGTGATATTCTTGAAGTAAACAGACCAACAGCTGTCCACAAACTCCCGTCTTTCTCCTCCACCATCGCTCTCAGTGGGTTCCTACTTATATTTCTCTCCCCTTTTCTTCCCAGGCTGTGTGTTTCAGTCATTCTGTCCCCTCCTCTGTGTTTTTTTTATTTTGTCTGTTGGCTCATCAACAGGTAACCATGAGTGATGGATATGTTTTTGGTGCTGTAACCCTGCTGGTATGGGCCTTATGATTTGAGTGAGGGAGAACACTGAGAACACAAATTGAGGTGATGGTCACAATCACAGGTTGATTTTCATGAATGCACTAATTCCTGGGTTTGACAGAGCCATAAAAATAAAGGAATGTTCCAATGTATCACAAAGTCTCAATTTTGTAGTTTGGGCTATTATTTGAGTCGGTAAAAAGAAATCTGATCACACAGAGAGGTTTGAAACAAATGCACAGGGCCAGGGTAATGATTATCATGGTCTCACATGAGTTGCAGGTATGGTGTTTGTTTTTATTAGTGAAACATGTCAGAAGGAGTGAGAGGAAATTATCTTATGCTGAAAACTGCAGCAAATTGGTTCCAGGTTAGCCAAACTTATAAAGAAGAAATACAAAGTTACATATAGTTCACAGCCCGACTTCCTTTGTGCCTGCTTTTTACGTTTTACTGTGCAAAGAGGGATAATTATTATTTAAGGTACACTCCCTTTTAAAATCTCTTCTTGACTGTAGGTCTGTTTTCAACCTGATGATCATCTGGCCTTTCATACTTCTTATCCTGTCGGACAGCGTTAGTGGTAGTGATGTTGTTGTGTTTCCAGGTCTCAGTGATTATTTTGGTGAATGCACTTTTTTCCCAACTGATAAAAATGATGGCCCAAACTATGAAAATAAGACCCAAGTTGTAATTAACCCTAAATCAGCTTAAATGACTTAAATTAGGTAAATGACGCGGAAAATCTGGCAGAGAAGAAGAGAAAACCCAATTTATGAACATCCCATCCCTGTGCTTAACTTCAGTGGGATAGTTCCCTGAATACATGGCTCGAGTGTCGAGAGCAAACCAGAGGTGGTGAGAGAAGGTAGGAGTACCAGAAAATATGTAGCTATTTCCAGTCAAGCACGGAAAGCATCCGCATTCTGAGACACCTGTAAAAACATAATTTTTCATTGTTGAGCTGTAAGGGAATGGGAGGAGGGAAACCGGAGATGAGATGAAAACATAAATGAAGAAATGGACAAATGACAGAGGAGTATGGAAAAGAGTGGACCTGCATGGTATGCAAACTGTTGTTGGTTAATGCACTGTTTAAACTGATATTCAGACAGAGACAACTGACAATGATAAATTTAGGACAACAGCTGGTCCTTATGCAACCTCTGGACCACTACATCAAACATGCATGCACACAGATTCAGAGAAAAGGGACATCAGGGGTAAGGGTTCTGGCTTGTGACAAGACTGCTTCCGATCGGCCTTTCCAGCGTTCGACGTGCTGCACCTGCCTCGCTCTGTGACCCAGAGGTCCGGTTTTGCTCATTCGGTTTCAGCATGAGTTAGTCTTTGAAGCTTGGAGGCGAAACCAGAAACCCTCGCTATCTGTTTTGTGTGTTCCAGACTGAAGCCACCAACTCAGCAGCAGCAGCACACAACTCGTAGAAACATCCACATCTGCTGTAGTGATTTGGGACACTATCATTTTATTGTGTGACACACTATATGTATCAAACTGCAATTTAGTGTACTTGAGGGGTTAGCATGATTGAAAACTGTTTCTGACATCCAAAAGGGAATATTTTCAGCCATTAAGTGTTTGTGACCCCGGCAGTATAAGGGATGCCCTGGTAGTTCTGCTGCTGGTATATCAATGTCATCTTGGCTTTTGTTTATCACCGCTGTTTAAAAAACCTGCGGGAAACACTCTGGCTGCACCTCTTGGTGTCCGCATTTCTGAGCCATTTTTTCTGAATGTACTTGTGTCTTCTTGTGTGCACACAAATGGTCAAATGCATAGCTTTTTTAAAATCATCATATCAAATTGTATAAAGTAGTAATCCAGGATATGCTTTAGACAGATATCGTTAAATGTTATGTATGTACTGCGGGTGGGCTCCAGCTGTGAGTCCAACAGGGAGGAGGGATTGCTGTAGTTTCCTTGTCAATCTGTAGGGGACACCAGGGACAGACGAGGCTACTTCTGTCAATGGCTAACCTCAGCTCTATCAGTGAGGGTGGGAGGAGTGGCAGGCCAGCCATCGTGAAATCTGTCAACACTCAACCACGAAGTAATCGCCCACACCTGTCATCCGTGCATGACATCTCTCTGTTGAGCCTGTTACGTTCGAATGATAAACAGAACCCAAACGCCGACAGACGCAGAGCCAGGAGTGTGAATTAAACAAAGTACTCAAGTGGCAATTCAATGTTTCCAAGGGGGGAAACAGGTCAGGGAACTGAGAGAGAAAAAGAGATCCCCTGGTGGTGGATCCAGCAGGAATGGAGTGGCAGAAGGAGTCATGGTTCAAATGGGAGTGTGAAAATGTTGTCTACCATCTAAATCACATGAAGCAGAGGTTGATTGTGGTAGATGAGTGGCAGCTGGAATCCTGACTCCCGCACACCAGACGCTACTCCTGCAAGGACAGACAGAGAGAGAGAAAGAAAGAGAGAGAGAGAGAGAGAAGAACAGAGAAGCTACCCAGGGGCAGCGGGCCCAACTACATACTGTAACTGGGATGTGTTCCAAAGTATAACTGGACATGAAAAGCAGGACCCTAGTCCTTTTTTAAGTCCTGTCTTCAGTGTTGTTTATGGGATTTTGTTTTTTTAACAACTGCAATTATACACAAAATATAAAACTGTCAAATTGGTGTAAGTTTACTACAGCGTGTTGCATGTAGGAAACATCCTACCACAGAGCCTATGATTCTGTTCTGTCTGCCTAACAAAAAAAGATAACCTGTTATGGATTATGGTCCAATTTTAATCAAGTTCTGAAACTGTGGCGATGTGCTTTGTTGCAACTGAGATAACGTGTTGTAATTGTGCTATAAAAAGTAAAATTTGAATTGTTATTTCAGATTGGGGGACCTTTCTAACAGTGTTAATGAGTGGGGCTGCTCTGGGGGGATGCGGGACTCTGTGGACCTCAGTATGTCTGAAATCCTGGCTACGGCTCTGGCTGCACTATTTTTGTGAACTGTACTCTGTTTGTGATTATCCAAAAATCTCTGATAGACCGTCTCCACTCCTTGTGTGAAGAACTATCTGTAATGCGAGGCATTTGTACTCCCTCCTTCTCTCCGGCTGCTTATCTGGCGTTCATCACAGATAAATCCAGACACCTGGTCAGAAGCACAGCCATGTGCCCGAGCAGCCCGGCCACTGGGAGTAACCCTTCACCGCTCTTCCCTAGCCCCCTGTATGATTTATTGACTGAGGGAAGGTGTTCCTCAGGACTGACTGGGTCAAGGGCGCTGCTACCCAGCCTCAAACAGACTCCACACCTGACAAGATAAGCCTGGGCATATCCTGTCTCTGTGCTCCACAACCTTCAGGACCAGAGCACCTGGGAGAGGAAGGAGGGAGAAAACGTGTTAAAAAGTCAGAGATGAGATAGAGGCAGCGTACGGCCTCAATGAAGTTAGAGGTCAAAGTGTGATGATCTAACACTGCACAATTTGAGAAAAATACACTGAAGTATGCTGGCCTTTGGAAAATACATTTATGATGTTGTAACATATAAACAAGGACAGTAGCAAGCTCCATAGACAATTAAGTCCCTTAACATTTTTTTTAGGCTGCACAATTCCATCAAATCTAGATCATGTTCCTCAAATATTCCGGAAATATTTACCATGTTTGGAAATTTCGAGATCTACAATAGATTGTAAGATGAACTTCTCTGGGCTTCAACAACCTTTAGCTGTACATCATGAGTTTGTACTGAACTGACTTCAAGATGTCAGGGGTATTCTGATTTTACACACAACGCTATTTAAAAAAATCACAACTGTCAGTACAAATATCACAAAAACAGTCAAATAACAAAATTCAAACAATCACACAGTCTTTGAAGAAACATTTTAAATTATAATGATACAGGTGCAAAGTAAAGTGCCTGAATAGGGACATTTTATTTTAATTGTTTTAGAATCCAATCAGCAGCACAAGGGCATAGCAATTATAACTCCACACATTTCATCATGACGGACAAAGGGACTGTTTAACACCTGTTTCTAATCCAGCACCCGGGAGAAGGAGTCAATGGGTCAGGTTGAAAGAGATGAAAGGTTTATAAGCGAAAACTGTGTCAGGACGGGCAGGTGATTGGCAAATAGGCTGAGATTGAAAAAAAAAAAAAACAAGGTTGAGAAAGCTGTTATTTGCAAAGGGGAAGCTGAAGGATGAGAGAGAGACATTAGTCAGTAAAGGTAGAATAAGGAATGGATTGTAGGAGAAAGAGGGGGGTCACTGAGGAAAAAGGCCAGAGGTTATCAGTCAACCACTAAGTGAAGCCCGATGTGTAACAGCCCATGAGATGAAATATATTGGCTCTGACCCACAGTGCTATCTACAAGAGGAGCTATGCAGAGCAGCAGGGGCACACACCATAAGTGAACATGATATCAGGCACTGTATGTGACTTTATCTGCCTTGACGCCTTCTTTTCTTTGCTCTGCTTTTTCTTCACACACACACACACACACACACACACACACACACACACACACACACACACACACACAGTTTCCAGTGTACTCATGACAAATGTTGAGAGGTGAAATATGCGGGGGAAGGAAGTTTGGAGAGTTTGAGCTGTGTACAGCCAGTTAAATTTCACGCTAAAATGGCAGCTTACAGTCCAGATGTGTTACAGAATGTATATATAACAAAGTAAAATTACGCAGGCAGTTTCGAAAATCATAGTACACAGTGCAAAGTGGCATTCAACAGGTGAACAGTATTAAGTGTTACAGTAAAAACATCTTTTAAGGTTCTGTACTCGACACGGAACGTTAATGTAACAAATATTTGAACATTTGATAATGCAAATAAGTCCCCATTTGCTGTTTATGTTCTTTATAATGAAGCAAAAATAAAGATAGATTGCATTCACACTTATGGCTGCTAGCCAAGTAGCAATATGACTCACCTTTTCCACTCACACGTACAGTATGCACGTCTGTAAATATTCAAAACGTTTTAGATATTTTTTCAGACAGGCACCTCATGTTATAAAAAAAATAATAAATAAATAAAATCCTTTTGCATGGTTCCTTCTCCTATCACCAGGGGTGCCCGGGCACTAGGGGGTGCTGCAGCACCATCAGCACCCACCCTCCAGCGCCCCTTGGGGCCAAGCATTGGGCCCCTTCTAAACAGGCATGTTTTGAAAGGGCACTGCACTAGCAAAGAGAGTAAGGGGGCACCAGGTGAAAACCTGGTACACCTGTTTGATTTGTGCGTATGCAGAGGGCAGAGTCCTCTTCTCAAATGTGCAAGTATGTGTCAGTCGCAGATGCTGTTGAGTTGGTGTGAGCCCTGCATCGATGACATGCCGCCAAGTGTAGAATTTTTTGCTCCTTATTCTTATTGCCTGAATCTACATTCTTTCTTTCTTTCTTTCTGCCTCCATGTGTGCTGTCTACTATCAGAAACACGTGAGCACTGCTCACGGGTGGTAGTGTGAATTGACACAGTGGTTCACTGGTTTTGGCAGCAAGGATGTTCGGTGGACTATTCCCTTTGCATTTTAAACTCACAGCGGTTTTGCCACAGAAAGTAATTCCTGCCTGTGGCCGTCAAACTTCATAAGTCCTCCCTCTGAGTGTCTAACACATAGACACTTAGTGAGTTTTAAAATGGACAATATTATCTGTTTTGTGCGATAACACCGGCTTAAATTATAATGTGCAACACTCTGCTGCTACTGTTTATTTGTTATTACTGTTCACTATTACAATTCCTTAACAATGTAAATACTGTACATACTGTATCCACACTCCTTGTATTGCTTTTATTTATATTTCTACTTTGATATTTATATACTTTTTGCAACTAATTTTCCGTTGAGGATCAAAAAAGTATTTCTAAGTCTGATTCTGATTCTGATGTGAGAATTTGAAGCTACTTCCATAGCTACACTTTAGTCCATACACATTAGTCTACGGAGGAGGGTCTGCTAGTCCACACAGCATTGGCATTTCTTTAAGCCATTCACAGTCGTCTCCACACGGAGCAACAGCGCCGCTGCAAAATAGCCTCAGGCAGGAACTTGTTTTGGTGGAACATGTGTACGTTGTTGTCGTGTGAGACAAAACTCAGACTGGACAGATAGTCTAGCAAGCTGTCTGGATTTACCCTGCAGAGATCTGAGGAGACAGTTAACCATAGTCCTCAGAAAGCCACCGGAGTTTAGAATGCAAACGAAAAGAAAGCGGAATGTGACGGAATACATACATATATATATACATATATATATATATATATATATATATATATATATATATATATATATATATATATATATATATATATATATATATATATATATATCAGGAAACGAAACGTTGTTCATACAGACTTTATACACACCTGACCCCTGGCTTCCCTTTTTTCTTCCTGAACCTGGCAAAAATTCCATCACCCACTGAAGAAAAATGTCTATATTAACAGCTTTCTTCATGCCCACAGACCTCAGAAAAAGAAAAAAGTTGATGCAAAAAGAAAGTCACGCGACACTTGTGCTGTTTGCTTTGTTTATTAGAGGTATATTGTCAAACATTTTACAAGCTGTTGCTTAAATGTTTCCATTGAGAGAGAGAAATGCAACACTGAAAAACAATTACTAAGCTCAGCAGAGAACACTTCCAAAGCTCCTGTTTGAAAGGCACTAAAGTCCCAGTTTTAATGTCAGTCCTCCTTTTTTCTTGACACATGCATACACAACTAGCAAAGACACCTGTTGTTACACACGTCGGTAGCTACAATACACAGAGCTTTCAATTGACTTGTTAGTTGAGCTTTTAAAGGCAACACCACTTATGTCTGCTTTCATGTGTAGGACACCAAAATGTGTGCAATGCTAAGATGAGAGGTTGAAGTAACACGGACGGTTGTTTCAATACACTGAACATTTGTACGGACGTAAAGCTACTATAACTTACTTCATGTGGACGGCAGGCTTTCAGTTTGCTCTGTTGAGTGCAGGTATCTTAAATATGTTTAAGATTAAATACACCATATTGCTGCTATTTAAATATATAACGTTTCTTTTAAGTTAGAATCGCCATTCAGTGGAATTATGTATAATCACAAGACAACCATCACTTGGATTTTCTTCACGTCTGCAAAAGAAGTGTAAAAAAAAAAGAGTCTCTTTTTAAATAATAGTGATAGTAGTACATTCAAACAATAGCATAATAGTTCCTCAGCATTATTGTTGTGGTTTTAAATAGCTTCTGATGTAGGGGTGCTTGTAAAGGGGACAGTCTGTCATTATATTAATGTTCATACTGTAAAATCAGATGCACCCTACTTCTTGGTTTAAATACTGCAGAAACAACACTGTCACAAAGTTTAGATGCCGTGCTAGTGCCATTGTCGTATTGCTTAATGCTGTTGATCTTCAGAAAGTCCATCAGGGAGTTACAGGATTCGGCTCCAGAGCTGAAGAATTGGGTGTCCATGAATGCCTACTTTGAATGTTTACCGACTGCCAAAGACATGTGCATGTGCCTGTCAGACAGTCGTGTGTGTGTGTGTGTGTGTGTGTGTGTGTGTTTGTGTTTGTGTGTGTGTGTGTGTGTGTGTGTGAGAGAGATGAGTGGCAAACACTGGGATACAGAATAAACTATTTGATGTGAAAGCGCTGGCTTCTTTTGAGAGAACAAGTAGCCTGTCGTTTGGTGGTGTTAACAGCTGCATCATCACTAAATGGGAAAATGTGAAAAGTAATTCCTGGCAGTTTACTTGTGTTGAAAATATTATTTGCTTCCAATGCTTTATTTTCCAACTATTTATCCTGTTGTGTGGCAGATTTTGTCTGTTTCTGCAACTCTTTTTCTTTCTCTTTCTATGTCTGACCATTTTTTCTTACTCCTGATAATGAAGATTTAGCTGCTCTTTCCATTCCCTTATCTCCCTCCTCTCCACTCATCCTCCTCACGCTACATATTACATTTGTCTTTATCAGTCTCCATGTCTGTTTGCAGTTAGCTGGCTTCAACAGTCTCTTCTTCCCACCATCTGCCTTTTCATGCTTCTGTCTTTCGTCTATTCCCTCGATGCTCCTCCGTCCACGTCTGGCTTTCTCTGGGTGAGTTCTCCAGCCCACTACCGGCAGCCGCAGCCCTCCACCACCATGTCCTGGTAGTTCTTCAACACCACTCGGTCTTGAGGGTCCAGGTAGAGCAGGGCGATGGGACTGAGGGAGGTGGGGACGCAGCAGGCTCGGGGGACTGCTCCATTCACAGAGTTTACCAGAGTTTGCACCATCGCGTGGCTAGAAGAGTTCATGTGGTCGGCCAGAGGAAAGCGACACTCTCCCAGGCAGAAGAAGGCATCGTAGCCGCTGGGTGCAATGATCCACTTATGCCAGCCCACATCGTTGAAATCTACATATAGAGGATGACGGCGGCATCTGTTACGAGAAAGGCGTTTCAGTTTCGCAGCACGACCCCCATTTCTTTTCACCCTTCCACTATCGCTCCAACTGACCCCTCCTTTATCACCCCCCCAGCCAGGCACTCTATACCCCGTTTTTTTGGCCCTCCCAGAGGCTTGGTCTCTCTTGCGGCCCTTGCTGCTGCTCCTGCCCCTCTCTTTTGTCCCCTTTCTTCCTCTCATCCTCTGGCCTCCACTGGGGGTCCTCCTACCATGTTTGACTAAGGGCTCCCCACGCCCGTCATGACTATAAGTCACCAAGAGGGGTCTCTCCTGGGCCCAGCTGTGCTCGTCTTGACCCACAGACCTGCATACCCTCAGGTGTCCCTGCTTGTGTTTCTCTGCCTCTTTCTCACCTCCTGCAGAGAAGAGGCGCTGATCAGGGAGCGAGGCGGTGCTGTTTTCAGGTCTGACCTCCAGGAGAAAGCCCAGACTGCCAGTCCCAGCAAGGGCCTCATGGAGGAGCTCTGCACTTAGGCTGAAGGCCTCCCAGAAACCACTTGCTTTGTGACTGTGGAGGCCCGTGGGGAGTAACCTTGTTTCCAGCAGGGTGGGCTCAGGGTCCTTATAATGCTCAGCGAGGTAAAGGTTTAGTCTGTGGGCCCCAGGACCCAGGGAGGCTCTGTGACTACGGAGGAGCCGAAGCTCAGCGGAGATCACTCTCTCATCCTGAGGGATGGAGGAAACATTAAAGGAGATGTGCTCCCTCTTATGATCCACTGCTATGGGATTGTCACCAAGGGGCTCTAAGAGAAAGATGAAGAGAAACAAGGGGGTACGGTAGTTTAGTTTGGTTGTACTTACTTGGGTTTGTATGGTTTGTATACACTCAACAAGACACAAACAGATGCTGGCTAGAGTAGTCAGTTTTGTCATTTGCCAGATCCTGAATCCAAATGATCTCAAACGCAGGGAAATTACCAAACTAGGTACCAATATCAGCAAATAGGTTACAATGGTAGAAATCTAGCTCACATTGACACTGTAAGTTCCAGGTTTTACCCTTTGCTATAGGTATTGAGTGAATTGCATTTTATATTTATTGTATCTAATTCTAGACTGGATTATCAACAATAAAAGGAATACAGAATTACATTTTCTTGTGAAGTAGTCTTTAATTTGAGGCTCTTAATCTTTCAACCAGTCCTACACAAGTATGCATTATGCAATTCAACATCTGCTGCAGGGACCCTGTGTCAAGTTTTACAGCTTTATCATGTTTATAGTTAATTAACCGGATGTAATGCATATTCCTAATAAAGTGGTGTTCAATCAAATTAAACCATTTACTAACAAATAATGAGTATTATTCCAGAAGCAGTTGTACTGGATTTAGTTGGAACTGGTGACCGACACAGGGTGGTAGGTTGGGGATCAATGGGGGCCCAACAGACAAGTGTTTGCCTTGTGGGCCCCCTAACAGGTTAATCCAGCCATGATCAGAATTGCAGTGCAAAGTCCAGAACACACTTCCCTCATTGTATCTAACTATGCTCCCACACATGTTTTGAAAGAAGACTTTAGGATTATGACAACCCTTCTTATCTAAGAGTGCACAGATGGATGTTACTTAATGTGTAGATTGTTAAAGCGTGAGTCACAACAAACATCTGCTACTGTCATAAATCTTTATACCTCATCTGTGGTTAATAAAAGAATTCCACAGAATACATGTAAAGCTATACTGAACACCAAAGTTCAAAGGCCAAACAACTACAAATCAAAACCTGAACTGTACTGCAGTAAAATAGGTTGACAACATGGCGTCATGATGTGGCAGTAAGCTCACCAGTGTGGTGAAAGCTTCGTACGGTGTTAGCCTGCTGGATGTGCTGGCTTGGGAAGCTAAACGAAGGGTCCTCCACTAGATGGTACTGCTGCTTGTGGAAGCGGTAAAGATCCAGGAGGTACCCGGGCACTGGCACTTCGGACCGAGGGTTAGGTTGTGACTGCAGGCCAAGACGGCTCAGGAGGAGATTCTGGATGGTCTGAGCCAAACTGGGCTCCAGGTGGAAGGGACCAGCCGGTGGGGGCAACATGGACGAAGGCACCCTGTCATGGTCAATCTTGCTGGTGTCTCCACCCTGGCGACCAGACGAGGCGTGAGGTAGCAGCAGGACCATGAGGAGCAGGAGGTTAGCAGGGAACATGGTGGACCTGGAGGGAGATGATGGGAGGACAGGTGTGGGGAAGAAAAGAAAACAGAAGGTGCTGAATTGAAGACAAAAAAAGCAATCTAAACATCTTTAGACAAATTTGTGAGGGCTTCTTGAATTTAGGTGCTTTGGATTTTCAAGTTTAAGCATAATATGTAATTTGCAAAAGAGATGACTCAGCCAAGATGCTCCAGGACTCTATATATCATGCTTATGTCTTTTCCTTCCTGGACACACCAGTTTCTCATTAGTCTTCAGCCTTCATGTGGCATATGTTCAAGAAATTTACTGTCCACATATACATATGAAGTTGTTTACAAGTTATTCCAGGCTAGAAACAGTGGCACTTTGTTTTTTTCTCTGTTAATTTATGGCGAGTCTCTTACCCACAAAGGCAACATGTCTCTTAGGACACCCAAGCAGAAGACATTAAACAGTCTCTATCTGTAATTTAATCATGGTGCGTGTTTATGTGTCAAAGAATGAAAGATGTCTAGCATTTATCAGAGGTTGTTGACTCTAGTGACATGCAAAGCAGTAGAGGCAGCCATAATGACAGATGACTAGATTTTCTTTCTTCTCCCTTCATTTTAAATCACTAGAGAATATTAAAGCATTCAGTAGCTTTCTATCATGTTGTCTGCATGTGTGAAGAAGACAAAAACCTTTTAATTTAAAGGCCTAAGGCAAGTGACCCTTAAATTACAGGTATGTGTACAGCATATAAACAAACCTTCACCACATCCTCAGAAAACAACAGATATCAGGGTTGAATCCTACATTTGGATCAACTGTGTTTAAAAGTGTTACATCGCACTTAACCTTGACAGTAATGGACATTGTCGAGGTGAAAAAGGGGAGCTTTGTCTGTATGACGAGTTAATGGAAAGTCTCCATTTTGAATGAGTTGAACTGCGGAGTTCTAAGACTCCTTTGGAGTTTGTGTATATGCAATATGATGACATATGATTTCAAATACAAAATATCATTAGAAAAAAACTTTGTTCACAAGCTAGTATAACATTTGAATCTAGATTTGCCCAATGTGTGCAAATGTGTGTGCTACATAATCACATCTACTGTAGCACTATGTGCAATGCAATGCCTTGTTTCACAGCCAAAATATGCAAAAAAACCATACAAATGAATACTAAGGAGCGACAAGAGATGTACGATCTGGTTTCATTAGTGTTTTGTGCAGAACAACAGATTACAGAATGATAACGGCCTGTTATTGAAAAAGCTAAAACACAGATTAGCTGTGCATGCAGTGATAAAGTCACGCTGCCAGCAATCCATCCCTCAAGTAATGACTGTGTGTGCTTAGATATGCTCAGATATGCAATGTTTCTGGTTTGCACCTGGTCTTTATCTACCTCACCTCAATTGCCTAGAAATTCCCTTCCTTGGGTTCCAAGTATCTTTTGAGCTTTGCCCATCTATGTTAAAAATGTGTGTGAATGCATGTGAATAAGTTCCAATTACTGAACCAAAATTCTGACCAAAATCCCGGAGATGCAACAACTGTGCTCCTTAAGCTAAACTTGACTGTGTTGAGTGACTAAAACCTCTTTCATCTGAGTGACTATGACTATTCTCAGTGCGGGAACAGGACCACAGACAGGGGGTCACGCAATTACCACTGTGACCTAGCTAACGCCCTGCACCTCTGTAGTACAGGTGTTAATAATAACTGAGCCACTAATTAGAAAGCAGCAAGTTAACAGTCCCTTTGACCTGAAGAGGTCGGTTTGAGGTGTAAAAAGGCCAGAGCAAAGGAGACAAGGACAAGAAACTCTTAACTGCAATAGAATTTAAGTAAAAGTAAGTAAAACTGAAGTGAATCGTGTACCCGTTGATTTTTGTGATCAAATATGTTTTATTATACAATTAACAGTCAAGACACTGGGACATAAGAACGCATAATCTTGTACTCATTGTTGCCCTGGTTGCCTGGACAAGTATACATGATCCTTTTTCAAAAGAAAGTGCACCTGTCTATCACTTACTCCAAGAACTCTGAGTTTGTAGTTATCTCTTACCTTGTCCGAGCTCTCACATATCTCTCTCCTCTATCTCCTTATCTCATCTCTCTAAGGGACAGAGAATAGATTAAGGCCTCTAAAGCGAGATAGCAGAGGTGTTTATGGCTTAGCGAACACATAATGACACTGTAATGGCCGCTAATCTTACCACACTGTCAGAAAATGGGTTAAAAGGAGGTCACAGGTGTGAAGGTGTGTATATTTTTATAAATTGTGTGTTGTTCACATGGTGCACGGTTCAAAGGACAGGCCTGGGAAAATAAGCCACCTCCAAGTGTGGGATTGTTGCAGGCTATCCATTATAAGCTTGCGGCCCCACCCAGGGCTGTTTTACCTGAGGCAATGAAGCAGAGGACAATTACAGATTAGACGCTGTGCTGGACAACCTCTCCCATATACTGGGGGGGGCTTGTAAAGCAGATTAAGGAAAACACAAGTACCTCTCTCCTGTACCTTCCTCACCTAGAAATCCGCCCAGGTGACTCTGAGGTTCAAAGGTTCACTCGTCACACAACTGGGTGTGGTATCGCCTGCGTGAGGCAGAGAAACACGGACGAAAAGCGAGAAAGAGGTTTGTACGAAAGCCAGCTTGCCCTACATCTCTTTGACATACACACAGCCTCTCTTTTCTCTCGGGGTGTCTGTGTTATGACTGGTTCTATCTAATTTAAACCGTGCAAAGAGGATCCAGGCCTAATTTTGCATCTTTATGTGTCATGTTCATCCTGATGTCGACTCATTCGACTCACAGTGAGCCGGAAAAACTGACATTTAAATGATTACACCCCCTAGTTCCTGCCTTCATATCTGACTGTCCCTGCTTTACTGTATGCTTTTTTTTTTCTCCCTCAAGCGAGAACAAGAACTAATCAAATGTTCTTGGGGGACGACAGAGGGGAGCTGTATGATAAATGGGTCCATGATAAGGGTAGATGAAGAGTTAGGGCCTCAGCAGCTCAGCCTATTAGACATATTAGATTTGACCTGACCTCTCGAGCAGACAGCGGCGTGACCCTGGTGCGGCAGACAAGTGTCGCCCCTGAACTCGCTGATTAAAACCTCTGACCTCTGACGTCCATTTCTAGCTTCTGCTTCTGTCATGTTTCTATCTCACTGCCTCTCTTTTTATCTGTTTATTTCAAACCCTGTTCCTTTTCCTCTTCCTCCTTCCTCTTTGCATTCCTTAAACTTTGTCCTTTTGCGTTGTGCTCTATGCTGTCATATGATATGTAACTGCTTTTCTCTTGTCTGTTTCCTCCTTCCCATTTCTTGATTCATCCGTCAATTTCCTTTTCCTGACTTCTCTTGTTCTTTCTTGTTAACAATATCTGTTTTTGTACTTCTCTACATCACCATCCCATTCCTTCCCTCTCTCCCATTAATGTTGCTCTTTTCTTCTGGGCCCTAAATGAATGGTGTTTTTGCGGAAGAGTGGGGCGGACTGTTGCCGGGCCAGAGGGCCGGAGTGTCACCGCAGCTAGCTGATTTATCCACCGCCGCTGTCTTTATGTTACGCCTGGTTCCTCAACTTTCCCTTCCTGTTGTTCTTCCCGTGTTTCTTTTCCCAAATTCCTCCTCTCATTCTCCCTGATCCCCCCACCTTCCAGCTCTCATTTTTCAATGCCGCCGTCCCATTCTTTCAGAACATGATACTTGCAGTGTGCATGCCACAGGGTTAATTTTCTCTCTCTGAGCATACTTTAATAATCAAAAATATGTAATGTCAGACAGCCTCATGAGCCCAAATGTGATGTAGAGAGTACGTATGCACACCTGAGAACACTTCTGAGGATACATCTGTATTCACTGCTGCTCTTTTTCCACTTGCAACTGTACCATATAAACGGTGCATGCACGTCATATTCTATATAATTAACTTTGAGGTTGGTTAAAACTGCACAATACTCCTCATGTTTAACAAGTCATTAATGCACGACTTTGAGCTGTGGAGTTAATAGGTGATGGGGTGTGGGGAGGGGGGATGTCCAAAACAGTTGCTATAGTGAAGTCGTAGTTCAGCTCTCTGAGGCGTAACAGATGAAATCATTAGAACAGTATTCCAGGTAGGCTGCTGTGTGGTTTTATTGGACTCTATTAGAACGGCTCTCTAATTCGTCCCAGCTGGACCGATTAGCTGGCTAATGACCCAAACGTCAAACACACACGTGTATCCATGCTAAGAACAGTACAGGGTTTAAATACATGCTGTTTGCCAGGTAGAGTGAGCACTAACACGTACGCAGAAACACATGCCAAGATGTAGTACTGTGGAAGAGCAGGGTTGTAAATATGTGAGAGTGGTTAAAAACTGATTTAGACAAACATACACACACAAACACACACACACACACGCGCGCGCGCGCGCGGTTTAGCACACATTCAAAAATGGTTTAGACCCCGAACTTCCCTAGTTCTACAACATAAATGACTCAGGTATCACATCTACACACACTCACTTTGTAAGGGTTTTAGTCTAATTTGCATGAGCTTGAATCAACAGGTTGCCATGTATTTAGAACTTTCATCCTCATCCTCCTCTTTTTCCTCTTCCTTTTGTCCCGGCCTGGGATGCACAGAGGTCTCAGTGTCAAATGTGCACTGTGGTTAACAGGAGGCACCGCTGAGGCACAACACTGTACAAGCATCAATGGAAACACTGACATATCTAACCCATAACTGCTGAAAGCTCAGAGACCGCTCTCGACGTTTGTCTGACAGCTAAGTCGATGTGAAATACAGAACAAAAACACACCTCTGCTTTTCACATTAAAGCTGCTGAGCGTTAACACTGAGGGCCAATTCATACTGTGTACGTTGCAGCGCTGGCGAGTTACGTTATGCTCTTTGAACTCATAATGGGTGCATTATTCTTGGACAAGTTGCTCTCCGGACAAGATTTTGATTGAGCAACACGGTGTGCCAGCGGTATATGCATGTGTTTGAGTTGTGTGTTTGTGTGTGTGTTGTTCCCCAGAGTGACTAATGGTTTCAGCAGCACAGTTCCTGTGGCCTGTGGCTTGACAGACAGACAGGTGTGTGTGGGTGTGGGTGTGTGTGTGTGTGTGTGTGTGTGTGTGTGTGTGTGTGTGTGTGAAAGAGATGTGTGTAGTACTCACGTCCAGGTGTGGTGGGATGTATGCAGAGTCCATGGTTTATCCTTGAGCTCCAGTGTTACGATCCCTCGGCTCTCGCTCCCGCTCCTTTGGACAGAATGGGCAAAGTTGACTATTTACCTCTTTTTTTTCCCTCTCTCAAGGTAACCTGTGTCTGTCTCTTCTATGTCTCCTATTTACATGGGCTGTCGGTAATGCTGCTCTCTCCATGTTTTTCTCCACTGTCTGCTTCCTCACTCAGCTTCTCATCCTGTTGTCAGTGTCAGATAAGCAAACTCTTAAAAACATCCACCGGTTTCCCCTCTGCCTGCCTGACCTCTGCAAGTAGGCAACTCCCTTTCTCTGTTGCCTGCACTGGATGTTTAAAACACACTAGTGTCGCTGCAGTGCATATGGAAGCTGCAGGAGGAACATTTGTTGTGTCTGTCTGTCTGCCTGCACTGTGTCACTGGCAACAACTCTCTCTAGTTCCTAAACCTCCTTACTATTTCTCTCTCCCTTCCTCTTCACTCCGTCCCTCCTTTTTGTATCTCCTCCCCTTTTCCTCTCCCTCTCTCTCACCCTCTCTCTCTCTCTCTCTCTCTCACACAAAAACACACACACACACACACACACACACACACACACACACACACACACACACACACACACACACAGCTGGTAAACTCAGTTTAACTCTAATTGACTTGCCTGGCCACTAAGATCCTCCCAAACAGTGATGTCACTAAGACCGGCCCCAGTACATTTACAGGCTGTTATCTCTCTTTCTCTCTGTCACACATACACACATTTTCAAACAAGCAAATAAACATGAGTAGAAACGTCCTCACACACACACATAATCGTGCTAAAACCAAACAAAACCCTCAAACAGACAAGGATGGACTGAAACACACATGCACACATGCATGCGACCTGTTCCAGATAATTCTGAGGTCAGTACACAGAAGCAGACTGATTATTTTCTAGAATTTCTCCTTTAACAAACTCACCTGCTGCTTTTCGTTGGTACCATTTTACGTTTTGGCCAACATGCTCGCAAGCTATCGCTTCGACATTATAAATACGAGGCCCCATAACACTGAATGAGAGCACACAGAGTCAGTTACAGGAGAAAGGTATGAATGGATGACTCACAACAGCTGTCATGAAGTCACCACAGTTGAGTTTTGTGATTGGATGGAAGTAAACGTTGAGGTAAAAAAAAAGAAAAAGCTGTACTTCTCCACTACGGGTTGAAGCAAGGTGCATCCGTCCTTCCAGAGCTGAGTGGGTGGCAAGGGTAAATTTGTATTCATGGGGTGGGCCCATGAGAAAACGTCTCTTTAGGATGCATCGTCTCACATATTAGATCTCATCTGGAGAATCACTTGCCCACGTCCCTCTGCTCCTCCTCCCTGTCCCCTCCACTTGCTCTTCCTGTCCGCTGTCACACAAACACACACAAAAAAAACTAATCCACAGAGCTCATTCATCCCTGAGGCTGAGTAATTGTCCCAACGCAGAGCAACTTCACACACACAAGCAAGCACGCACGCACGCACACACACACACAGTACATTTCACAACTGATTCCAAACTGAACTGAAACCGCTAATCTACACAGACTTTCACAATCACAAAATATATCATCAGTCTGGGAGGTGTAGTGATTACTGAGTGACCTTCAGCAAACATCCACCATGAGTCCTCCGGTAAAGCACTGAAATCCAAACATAGCCCACCACCAACTTTACTATCAGTGTATCAGCTCTTAGACGATACTGTCCATTGTCACTTGTAAAATCTGTGGTAAAAGTAGAAATAGTTCTTTATTTAGTTCTACATTTTCTGAAATCTGCTTTGTTTTAGAGATAGATGTTAGTGAAGATCACTATCACCTTGTTTTGGCTGTAAGCGTAGAGCCGGGAGAAGATCAGCTTAGCTTAGCATAAAAAAGGAGAGAAGCAGCGGGAAACCGCTAGGACAGCACCCTACTGTTCGCCAAGAAGAATTTATAGCATGTAATTCCCCTTAAAAACACAAAGAGTTTTCCTCACAATGTTACTTGAACTATTTCTTTTAGTGAACTAGGAGTAAGAAACCTACAAATGTAAAATGTTGCATTATTGTTGGTTGCTCTGTTGCCATTAAAACGATAGCACATCCTGTTTATTTTTACCACTGACAAACAATGTCAGGGAGACAGACCAGGGCTTGCTGTAATCTAGTTTCCATTGCCTACCTACAGTATAAAGGTGTATCTGACCCGCTTCCCCTTCTTTCTTTCTTTTTTTCTTCTTCTATCCATCCAGTTCTCAACCAAAGCCGCCTTTCTTTTTCCTCTTGTCATTCTCTGTCACTAAGGGAACCAAAAGTTGGGGGCAATCGAGCCACCAATCCCCCAGGGTTATTATCATCAGTCCCTATTTGACCCTCCATCCATCCCCTTGTGCTCAACTCCATTTAACCTCACTTCCACTTAAATATCTGTTGTTCCATTTAACTAAGTTGCTCACCAAAATGATGTGGTCTGTGTCAGTTAACTGACCATTCTCCAAAAGCATACCCTTAAGTTTGTAGATTGATTTACTAACTTCTAGGCAGTTATTGTTTCAATTGATTTCAGAATACAGTGAAAACCAAATTACAGACTCAAATCTTGCTTGATACACAAATAATCAATCACAGTTACTATTAAGTACCTATCTTTTCTTTTGTCCAATGTTGAGCAGGGGCTGTTTTGAAACTACTCGTTGCTGAAATTTGAGAGTTAAAAAAAACATGCATGAATTACAGTCTTTTGTCCATTAGATCAAACACAGAAGACAAACATGGACACCATGAAGCCTTATGTGAATTTGATCAGAAAGATGTAAGAGCTTCTCACAAACCCTTGAACGCACCATCAGGGAGAGTTTTACAGTAAGTATGGTCCCTGTTTGCATCTAAAGTAGCATAACATAAAACAAAAGCAATGCAAATGGTGATGGATTGCATAACTCAAGCAAGTTTGGTCCCTTCAAGTGGTTTTCATACTGCATGAGCTGAAACCAACAGCTGCATAGAGGGTAATAAAATATGTCATATATAACATATAGTCAGCAGAAATGTAAAACACATACATGCATTTTAGAAAGCCTGTTAAATCTCAGTGACCCACAGGTGGGCCAGTCATTACAAGCTCAAGTTGACCAGCCAAACTTTAAACTCAAGTTTCCAAAGATATCAAATATGTCAGGTTAACTTTTGGGGAAACATGTATGAGTTATGCAGATACAGAATATCTCCATTCGATGGGTTTGAATATTTCATTTGTTGTAACCATCAGCTGGAACATTCTGATAGAGAATACACATACGATACTTTAAGTGCACCCCACTTTCTAGTATCGTATGAGAGATGATTTTTTTCCCCTACCTTCAAGCCATACTTAGAGGGACAAAAAAGGACTAACATGCTAAATTCAACAATATGGGCCTTTAACAGTATGAATGGGAGTAGGCTATTTGTTCCATATACATGGTTAACGGCCTATATGCATACAGGGTTCAGACACCATAGCTGAGCCAAAGCTCTGGCTTCTCCAAATGAGCAATAATTCCAGCCTCCAGGTTTCCCATCCTCTGGAAAACCCGTCGGCTGCCTGTCCCACTGACTTCCGACGGGGGTGGAGAGAGACTTTTAAAGTAATACCTCACCGCCCTCTTAACAAGCCATCCATCCGTCCTGCATCCCGGTGTTCCCACCTCCACACCGCTCCATACCTTAACGGACATAGAGAGCTAGGCCTCGTCAGGAGAGGAAGATGAGTGTGTGTGTGTGTGTGGGGGCGGGGGGAGGGTGTTTACTTGGCCTCAGAAAGAGCAGTAACAGCTGTTAACACACACGCCTGCATAACTGTGTTCGTGTGTGAAGTACATGCTTCTAAGGTGATAATATGAGAATTTGTGAGGTTCTTTATCCCTTTAGTAAAAGCCCCAGAAAATCCACATTATCTGTGCAAAGCACTCAATGAAACTTAGAGTTGACTGTTGCCCAAAAGGTAACCAAGTGTACAAATAAAGTCCAGGAATCAGATCACACAATCACACACACTACACATGTGTTTACATGGTCAAGTAATCTGTCTGCAATAGTGATGTAATTGCTGTTGTAACTTTATGCAGTTAGGGTGATATTAATAAAACTTCTGTGTATAATTGTCTTTATCTTATCTTAACTATGTCTTTGAAAAAAAAAAAGGTTTGTCAACAGACAGAAAGTCAGAACAGGCAACTAAGTCGAAAGGGACATATTCACTTTGGCTGGAAAGAGTTTTAGGGCTAAAGGGAAGGTGTGTATGCCGAGGAGTTGATGAGGGAATTGGGATTGGGGGCAGGTCATGTACACACTG
This sequence comes from Etheostoma cragini, assembly GCF_013103735.1. Taxonomy (NCBI): domain Eukaryota; kingdom Metazoa; phylum Chordata; class Actinopteri; order Perciformes; family Percidae; genus Etheostoma; species Etheostoma cragini. Next base: position 11,970,518 of record NC_048409.1, read on the forward strand.
GGGAATGTCAGTCTCTGAAATGACAGAAGATGCTTTACAATTGACAGGGCAAGATGCAAAAAAGGTTTATTTGTGACAGTTACTAGTAAGGACTACATTTCACGTCAATAACAGAGGCCAATAATGCCAATCTTACTGCCAGAAGTTTGTTTTTACAGAAATTTTCAACTTTCCACAACACACCCGAGTGGCAGACAGACAAAGTTAGTAACTAGCTAATGATAGAAGTGGAACACTTGGCAGCTAAAGAGACAGATATGTCTCTCAGGAGTTCAATCTAAGTGATATCAAATGCACAGACCCAGAATTAATTGGGACCAGAAACTGCTATACAAAAAATAGAGTTTATTAACATTACATTGTCAAGACAAGGATATATGACCACTACGTAAACCATCAAAAACTAAACATATAAAACTATTACTGGATTGGCACCAAAAGATGGATAAGTGTGGAGTTAAGCTCCGACACAATATTTTCAAAAAAAAAGGAGGCAATTTATAGATAAATTCAACACGGCACACCAGCCACTTTAAACAGTTTTACACACTCAAATTGCTTACTCATTGTCAAAAACCACACAGCCATGACAAAAAGAGAAATATACACAAAAAAGCCAATTAATAAATTATTTCTTAGTTTCAATCGTGAAGCAAAAATGATCTTAAACTAACAGTGGGATGTGTAATTAATGAGTTCAGTAATATGAGTGGGTGCATGAGTGAAATAATGCATGTGTAGTGGTGCAGCAACCAAGGCCAGCATGACGCCAACTAAATCCAAGAGGCCTTTTAAAAGTTCATTAGCCCACAGAGCACAGGTGTTGCCAATTAACGAGCCCAGGATCTGCCACTCTACTAACGACCCTCTGCCACGCCCACCTGCAGCACCTGTAAGAAAAGCAGTCTGTCCTCGCCCGGTGTGAGTCAATTGCAGATTTGAGTCGCGCACTCTCCGGTTTACGGGCATAACGCGCCATACCCGATGAGAGTCTAGTCCAAGGGGGTAAGCCTCTCCTCTCTAAGCAAAGCTCCCTGTGACGCCATTTTGATGCTACCAAGCCATCACCGGCCTATGGCATTCCATTGACTGCCATTCATTTTGGCGTCACTTTGACAGTGAATAACATTAAATCTGAAGCGTTTAAAGACTCTATTTGTCCGTTGTTTATTTCTAAAGAAACACTTCAATGTATAAAAGGCTCCATTACCTTGTAATTCATGTTATGGCTCCGTAGCAGATGTTTTTGTAAAAATAGGCTAACCATTGTGGCATAACCATGCGACTTACTGTTGCACAGAGGAGGAATCACCGCATAATACAGGACTAATAATATAGGGCATAATATATGCTCGCAGGGCAGTTTGGACTTAGCTGGAATTAGCTGTTTAGGTTTGATTATAAATGTTAACTAGTATTTTAGTTAGCAAAAATTAGCCTATGCTTATGTTGTCTCCTAACACATACCTACGCTCTCCGTCTCTGCAAGATTGGTAATGACTGAGATTTCTCTTGGCACAGCTACCAGAAGACTTACATCTTTCAGATAGGTTGCTCACGTCACATCTACGTCCTCAAGCTCAGTTGGAGGCTGTGCAGTAATGCTCAGCCCTCACTGGAAAAGTATTTCTAATATCCTTCACTGGTCTCCGTCCAAAACAACGGGATCTGTTGATCCATTTCTTTAACTGTCTATGGTCTAGTTAGACCGGCTCTGGTCGAGTGCAGATGTGAGTTGCGCATGCTCAGATTTGAACGGCATGATGTGTAATGATAAATTATGTGACATCTATAAAATAATAAACTTTTCTCATTACAAACAATAACAAAATAACAGAAGATGGGAATCATTTCAAAAACGTTTTAGTTATCTATGATTGTTCGATTGCTAACGTTAGCTCAAAACGCCATGTAACTGACAACCTTTGTTATGTTTGATTTCTATCTTGTAGACAGAAGTGAACAAACTTCGTTAAGTAGGTCCATTTTTACTGTGTTGACACTCATCGCAAAGCGACGCATGCGCGACTCAAATCTGCACTCAACTAACATTGGGCAGTGACACAGCCAAATAAACAAAGTGGCAGGCAGACATGGCGGAGAGGGGCATCACAGCACACTAAGGTAGCCTAAGCCACACATGAAACAAGCATTTAGAATGCCTCCTCTACTAGTCAACCAGCCCCCCTCCCCCCTCTAACACAACAGAAACCCAACAATAAAGAAACAAAACAGCTGTCCAGTAAGTTAATAGTTATTAGGTAGAAGGTTGGTGGTTGGATTCCTGTCCCTGCAGTCCCATGTCAAAGTGTCCTCGGGCAAGACACTGAACCCCAGGTTGCCCCCGATGCTGGGCCATCAGTGTGTAAATGTGTGTGAGTGTTTAACTGGTGAGGTGGCACCTTGCACGGCAGCCTCGGTCACAGTGTGGGGATGTGGCTGAATGGTCAATGGGTCCTGTACTATGTAAATGGATTTCGAGTAGTTGTTGAGACTAAAAAAGTGCTATATAAGAACAGTCCATTTAAATTTACATTCAGCATGAGAATGCCTTAATTATTGGCTTATGTGCCCGAGTGATCACTCCAATATTGTTTCCCTCTTCAAGTTGTTTGATCGGTCCACAACCCAAAATAATAAAATGTGTATATCTGTTTTAGTTTAAATGAATGAGGACATTTTTATTAGAAAGGTTAAACACATTTACTGCAGCTGGAAACTGTTCTAAAGTCACATCTTTCTCCGAGTAATCAACCCCAGCTATTAAATCACTTCATGTAAACCTATGTGAAAGGGTAAATCACTTTACTTTGAACCACAGAACTATTTCAAATGAATGAATCAGATTATTTACTGAACAACTGAGTATAGGGAGCACGTAAAGGTTCTGTTGTGTTGCAGATGAGATGTGAAACAACAAATACTTAGCAATGAGTGCCGTCACTGGATTCAAATTTTAACTGGTGAAGTGACGCCGATAAAACAAGTGTTGTTTTGGAAGTTATGGAAACAATGGAGCTTAATGACTTGGTTGTCTGCAGTCTTTTTCCAAAATCAAATTTTCCTGAGAAGAGCACGTCACGGAGCAGAGTGAGTCATGAGAGAAAAGCTTCACGGTCCCAAAAATAAGCAATGATTGATGTTCAAACACTTAACGTGATCGATGCCTCCCCAGGCAACAGTCTGAATGACAAACATAAGGAGCTGGACAGTCATTTCTGCAATGACCTTACATTTACCTTCATTGTGTGGATATAATGAAGTTATCTTGTGCTTTTTATAGTTGCCTTTAACGTGCAACTCTGGAACTCTGTAGAGTTCACAGAAACAAATGATGTAAATATACATTGAGTTTGGATTTAATTTGTGTACAGTAAATGCTTTTTTGTATCATACACTTAACTTTGTCAAATTGACCTTCAAACAGCTGACAACAATAACCAAATGAGACGAGTTGAAACAACTAAAAGGCTAAAATGGTTTAAATGTTTTGAGGATTTATTTTCTCTGTTCTGACATTTCAGATTAAGATTCATTGATTTAAGACCACGGGGTGGAGTAGAAACAGCATTTACATTACAATAATTACAAAACAAAGGCCCCCAGCAGGAATGACAACAATTGACAACATCAACCAAAGTAAAGACCTTCTTCAGCAAGGCACTCAATTTACATATAAAACTGACTTAACTGTGTTTACCTTGCAGCTGGATTCTCGCGATATCACGAGATCATACAAAAATCCATCTTGTCAGGCTTCATGTAGTCTGACTTGTCAGACCTATTTCTACAGCGCTGCCTTCATACATACACTCCTCAATGTGAGATAAAATGGCCTTGGTTGTTTGTATTGCTTTGAACCAATCCCAATTGTCTCGTCACAGCGATGGTGTATCTAAAAATTGGTCTCGGGAAGGAACTTGTGTTGGTGAAACATTTGCACCCCGCAAAGGAAAACACCACATAATAAATACATGTGTATTTTGTCCATTACGACCCCACCAATTGTGCCCAAAACTTCCCAGTGGAACTGGCTAGTAGAATTATTAGAAGTTTTCATTTGACATTTAATCTGCCTCAAATGCGGGTGAGGCTGCCAGAATGCTTCTTCGGAACCACTTGCCGAATGGTCTGACACGTAGCTTCAGAAACCCCTTCGAACCACACCTTTCCGCTGTCTCTACATCTCTACATATGCTGATGATACTGGATGTAATATTAAGGAGAGATGCCACATGTATAATTGCCATAGAAACCCTAAAACACTTTAACATTTATTTTTTTAAGTTGTGTCTCATGACGTCATTATTATGAAGAACACTGTTTTTCCAGGCAGATCTGTTTTCCAGGCACTGGATGCTTCATAGTACCACTATTGTGGAACTCTTAACATATTCAACTGTGCATACAGCATACAGTATATCTGCTTGCTGTTAGTACTGTGTGTAACATAACCAGATTAAGTATACTGTATCCATAATGTACATTTCATAGATGCATGTAGATGACTGAACACCGGACAACAGGTGACTACAATGTTTTATTAAGGTTTATAGTATGAGAACACAGCAACATAATCAGAAAAGAGTTTCGATTGCTACTTCCAGTAAATCCTTTGTAACTCTTTGCTGCTTTAAGAGTGGGCCTTAGAGGGGAGTGACATTGCAAAAAATGAATGATTTGTAAGTGTTGTGTGCTGGGGAAGGACAAATAGATGGAACGAGAGAAGCAGAGAAAGGAGAGCGAGACATCCAGTAGATGAGATTTAAGGAGTCCACACCACTGAAATGCCCACACATCCTGCACGAATGTACACACAGACTGAGACACACACACTGACAGACTATACACAGACACAGTCACACAAACAGTCTGATGTTTTTCATTCACTGGCGAAGAATTCCTACGTGAGTTTTTGCAGCGATAAGATTTAATTCCTACGTCCTGAGGTCCCTGTTTCTGCAGGGAGAGACGTGTGGAATAAATGTGTGTGTGTTGGGATTGTGTGTTTCCAATGCCATAACCTCATGGCCCCTCTGCTGCACTCTGAGTCACTCATACCGATCCCTCTCACCTCCTTCCATTTAAATTTTCAAAGACCATTCTTATTGATTGTACTGCGAAAGGGATGATTTTTTTACTTAAAACTATAGTGTATATAAATATAACTATTTTATATTAATGAACGTGCGTTACATTCAAGCCATGCCAAATTAGTTGAGACAAAGCCAATTAAGCCTATCAGCTCCACCAAATTCTCTCAGGATTTCTCACTATCTGGCAACTTTTGCGCACAGGAGTTGAGTAATGCATTTTATGTCCCCGCTGAGAAAGGACAACAGTCAGTAGTGTTTCTGCTTGCGAGACAAAGAGGCCTGCTGCAACAGGAAAAGGCATGGCTGAAAACCAGACAAAGCACCCACAAAATGTTTCAGTCAGTGATTGTACTCCTAAAGAAAAGACCTTTACATTCAGCAGAAAGACTAAAATCCAAAAAAGAAAGTGACTCCCGGCAAAGACATACACGGGTTACCATTGGTGTGGCTTTTGCTAGTTGGAGAGCGCTAAAAAATGACAGAGGGACTGAGGTCAGACACGGATGTCACTTTACGGCTCTTGAACAGCTCGGTAATGTTTTTGTTACGGGAAAGGAGTAGGAATTATTGCTATTTCGTTCATTAGACGGTATGGATGCGCCAATAGTGTTGTTGTCATTACTTAGAATTCCTCATGGGGGTTAAAGAAACTACGCAATATAGCTTTAACTATTTGCAAACTTATGAAAAGCTATTTATCAAATGTATTGGGGCCCAAACATGTTCTAAAGAGAGGTATAAGACTATGTGGGCTTACAGTATATGGCTGCCAGAGACAGAGGGAGGCAGGTACTTGACCTATTGTCTAACATGATGCAAAATGTTAAAGTAATAATCTCAAATAATTTAATTTAAAGTGCTCATATTATGCTTTTTGGCTTTCCTTTATTGTGTCATACATCTTGTTTGTGCCCATTATAGATTTACAAAGTGAAAAAGACCAAAGTCCTTTCTAAAGGGGCTTACACTGTTCACCAACTGCTAAACAGCTTTATTGTAGTCCAGCCTTTACTTCTGTGACAAACGTGCATCACTTTGTAAAACACGTTATAATGGTCGCCTAGCTGCTAGCGTTTTAGGCCCTCATGCTCTGCTTCTGACTGGCTAGCAGTGCTTACGTAGCTACTGCACATGTGCAACTCCCAACAAAGATTGAACAGAAGTGTGATGCGTCACTCTGTAGTTAAAACAGAGAGCTCAACACAGAGGGTGAAAAGAGGAGCTGCAGCAATGTGTAGTACAGGAAAAAATGTTTTTTTTTTTAAGTAAACCATGTAAACCTATTCTGATATGACCTCTAAATACAATTGACCTGAAAATGAGCATCATATGAGCCCTTTAAATACATGTCTGTTAAGTCACTGTCTATTGCCATGAGGTAACAATGTTGGAGCCTGTAGACTACTAATGAAAGCCCTATCATTTACAGTATTATGAACTGGGTGTCTATGGCGACATTCCCGGGAAAAATCCACGGCGTCCAACACAAGGTCTCCAATTTTAGCTGATGGCTACCGTTAGCTTTCCAGCTTGCTAAGCGGTTAGTTTGTAATCCACGAACAACTAAACAAAGATTTCACACTGATACTTTATTCTACAACATCAACCGTACTATTCCAGGTCTCCACAGTGCTATATTTACTCATCATGTGAGCAGTAGAACACATAGCGTTACCTGCACCAACTTGTTAGTGAAATCTCTTTTGTGTGTGTCGGTTTAAAGGGAGAAACTGCAGCGGCACTGCATAACACTAATAAAAAAGAGAGGCACATTTTTGGAGCACGACTTGTGGCATTGTGTTTATAACTCTGTCTGTTACAAGCTACCACCACAAATAGAATCTAAGTATTCATGTGGGAAACACTGCAGCTATTTTATTAGAATGCCGTGACACTAATAAATGTCTCTAAAATAAATGTTACTCAACGTAATTGGTAATAATGCTTGTTTAATGATTAAACAACGATTAAGACAACAACTCCGATGATCCCACACGACTTCACAACGTCATCAAAAAGTCTGTGTTTTGATTGAGAGACCATTATGGAGAGCCCTAGCGGCAGAAAAAAACTTTCTTTGTTAAAAGGGAAGCCTTTTTTGAATATTTAAAATGTTGCTGGGTTTTATTATCTCCCACAACATAACATTATAATATCATAACTACAGCAAATCAAAAATATGAAAGCAAACACAAAGTCAATTTGCATATGGTGAATATGAATAAAGACAGCAATAAAAACCAAAGGGAAACAGAAAGTTTCATGGTCACACTCCTCCTCCACAGCACATTTCAGTCATATCATGTTTGCAGATGCTAAAGACAAGGTCGTTGAAGAGTCATTGTGTGTGTGTTTGAGTGAGTGAGCGAGAGAGAGAGAGAGAGAATCTTATAAACTGGTGTGCATTCATTATCTCGCTCAAGGACACTGAAAAAGCAATGGACTCATCTTTCATTCAAACACCCACCTACACACTCCTGGAACTACTACTACTGTTGCTCTTGCACAAATTCATTCAGTAATCAGAGGATCTCTCTCACACACACACACACACACACACACACACACACACACACACACACCTGGCTTTCTGACTGTCCAATGGTAACCTTGTGGGTTAATTGAAAGTGTGGTATGTCTTTTGAATTCAGTTTAAAAAAAGCTGCGCACGAGAACTCAACTGTACTGTACGTTGTCTCATGATGTTTGTCCTTGTCATGTGTAGAAATGTTGTATAGCAGTGAATGTTTACAGTTTCTGCAGTTAGAGCAACACTATGATTTAGGAAAACATCAAATTAAGGTGTAACATTTATAATTTCCGAGCTCTATTTTCATGCATGCTCCTGTGCAGTCCAAACCACGTGTATTGGCTGTGCTGGGTTAAGACTATCAAAAGCTCTCTGTACTATACTAAGTACTGTATCAATAAATGAAAACATTGAATGCCAACCAGTCCAAAACCAAGCAAATGGTGTGCTTTGATATACAGTTTGAAATACTTGGTTAAAAATAAATGTTTCAAGAAAAAACACAATTAATCAAAAATACAACACACCGAATTCAATTTAGATCAATAATCCTCCTCCGTAAACTCAAAGTGATGAAATAGGGCTGCATTATACTCTGGTGCACACATTGCAATTTACACTCTCATGTGAATTAATTGAGTAGCTGTTAAAAGACGTTCCAGCTCCTGTACCAGTTGATTCACTTTTAATATAGTCATTGTATATTTTAGAGAGCAGGTGCCAGGAAACACAAGTGCCAGACTTTTTCTAGACTGGCACACACTCCACTGTCAGGGTCATATACAGTTTAACACAGACTGCCTACATTAGCAAACAGCAAAGTGGATAATGTGTCACTGAGACAAAAAACAACAGCTTTTTCCTTTTATATGAAGGGATATAAGCTATTCTCTCTGTCTCTGTCTCTCTCTCTCTCTCTCTCAGATTGTCATAGCTGAAAAAGAATATCCTCTGAATCTCTGTGATGTTAGAGGAGCTCTGCAATGAAGATGCGTCACTCATATCAGATGAATAGTGAGATGAATGACATAACTTGATATCAGACAGAATTGTTAACTTGTCCGCTGTAACTTAAAAGTTTGGATCCAGGCATCTGCAGAACTGACCTGAACATGACAAAAAAAGTGTAATTTTGATCAGATTACATTTAATTATTTCTATTACCTGTGTGCATTAGTCTCAAATTGTGATATCGTTTAGACTTCGTACTATCAGCTTGTCAGTTATCTGACAGGACTTTGAATTGCACTTATTTTTATACAACTCTATGTAAGTTTATGATAATTGATTTGATTCAAGATCAGTTAGTAAACCTGTGGGTCACCTTTTTATTTAAATTTCTCTCTACCTTTCTATTTAGCTGCTGCTAGGATTTTTTTTTAACTGACAAGGACACGTACGGAGAGGATGTTTGCGCATGTGTCATGCAGGCTGTTTATAACTCTGTGCACATTTTTACAAGTATGCACTCCCATGTTCTTTGTCAAGGAAAGCAGATGCACTGCACATACAGAACATGTATCTGTCTGCGTGCTTTCATGCTGGTACAAAATTATAGTACATATATATTACAGGTTTGTATATGCATACGTGTGTGTGGTCAGTAATAACAGGATGCTGGCCCTCAATGTTGACAGAAACCTGCGCAAGAGATTGGCTATTTGAAATAAATAAACAAATAAGCGAGTGTCCCACTCAACCCACAAGCAGCAGAGCTTTCCACGAGACTAAAAATAAGAAATGCAGAGCGCTCTGCGCCGTCAAACCCAAACAGGAACACCTGCAGCTCACCCCTCGGCTCGGCCCGTTGTCATGACGACCACTCGCACTGCATGCAAACAGTTTATAGTAGGATGGGGATGGGTGTGGGAGATTTTGCAGATGCCAGACGGGTTTGAGTTAAAATAGTGGATTAGCTTCAGCTGAAGAGGATGAGGAATGTGGAGAGAGGGAATCACAGAGATGAAGAAGAGGAGCGAGGCGATGTATGAAGACCAACATTTTTTAAAGATTTCCACTCTAGGATGTGGTTTAAGTAGGTGTTGGTACTGGTCTCGGAGTCAGCAAGTGGCTGTGGAGTACCAAGGTAGCAAGAGTGACAAAAGGAATACATGTGTTTATGGACAGTAATCCTTTCTTAACATGTAAACAAATGGCAATGTAGTAAATAGTGGCACACCCTCTTGCCGGACATATGGTGAAATGAGGGAAATGATAACAAAGAGAACCACTACTAACGTTAGTACACATCAGTGTGGGGTTAGATTATGGTCCGGACAAACCCATCTGCTGTGTAAGAGAAGCCAGTTCTTGATAGTTATCACAGTTTATGGTAATATTAGTGGCTCTTTACCGCTCTTCATTTGGTTTGAGGAAGTCAACACTCCAACATCTCCAGCCGGCCGACTAGCAATGTTGTCATCAGCTCAAGCTAGTTTGCTATACAGCTGTTAAAATACGCTTGCGAAAGTTGTCATTTTCAGCCAACAAAATCAGTGGTCTGCTTTTTCCTTATAGTTATGGTCAAACTGAGACGAACCCCATGTGCTGATGAAGACCCTGTGAAAAGCTAGAAGTGGACCATAAGTTTGGACTGTTTTGTTAAACCATTTCCAAGAATGAACTTGCTTAATTGCTTTATGGTTATTTAATCACCTGGAACACATCAGAAAGGAGATCATTTCTCACCGCCCCTGAACCCCATTACTGACAGGAAAAAAAGCCAGACAGAGAACCATTTAACTTGCATGGTGCAACCCAGTCTCACAGCAGTTTGTGAAGTGGTCACGTTATTTAATCTATTGAGTCGTGTACACAGACACATAAATGTGGTTTTTTTTCGTGGTGGTGAGCACAAATTTTAAGCTAATGTATTTCAATGGGAAGCATCTTTCGGGATCGTAGCACGACTACGGTTGTTCGGGGTGGTGGATGGGTCAAACAAACCAGGACTTTCACCCCGTAGACCGAGGATTGTGTTCATGTGACGATTAATTTCCCCGTTGTTCTTTTCCTAGACACAACCGTCCACAAAATGTCCTTGTTGTTGCTTCCCCTAGAGACCGAGGATTGTGTCCCGCGTCTGACATGTCCTTTCCCCGTTCTTCTTTTCATAAACCCAACCGTCCCGCTGTTGTCACACGTCCCCCAGAGACCACCGCCATCTCCCGTGTGTGCCGTTAAATTTTCCCGTTGTTGCATCTTCCAGAGACCACAGATCATGTCTCGAAAAAAACGAGATCAACCTGTCCGTGTACATGAATCAAAAGACTAAAAATAACGTGACCATTTCAAAAACTGCCGTGTTTCATGGTGAGATATGCAAACCAATCAAACTAAATCGGAAGGAGTCTCTGTCTGTCTGTCCTTAAATATCTCGACAACAGTTCATCTGATCGACTTCACACTTCGCGGTGCATTAGTGAGGCCCCCATAAAAGTGTAGTTTTGAGTGAGAGCTCTTGAGATCTACAAAAGTCATTAGCAGTGCATTTTGTACACAAAAGATGATTTATTCATGATTGAGAGATGCATACACTATAATGCATAACTCAGACTTGTCCTATCTTGAGTGTATTTTTTGACTGCAGATGACCAGTTGTTCATTCATCCACAACACAGATGATTTTGTATCTGTGGGTCGACCCTGAGGGAGGCTCAGAGCTTTAATTTGGGATGTCTTGTCCGGCACTGTTAGGGGGCTCTTCTAGGCGGTTAAAATACCCCTCAAACAGCTGCAGCACCTGCTCATATTTCTCTCTGAGACAGTGTGATAAAGCACAAGTCTCCTTTCATACATAAAATAAAAATGTAGGCTCACAACTCATGACACTGCGGGATGGACCAGCTGCATCTAGTCTACATGTGATTACATGATTTATCATAAATTTTGCTTTCTGCACATGTGTGCATTTAAATACATATAGGATGTATGTTTGGTCTTTGGTGCATAAGTGCATGCCTGACTGCGTTTGTGTATTCCCCATGAAGACCGTACTGTACATATGTGTGAGTGTTATTTATGCATCTCCTCGCTGTCTCGGAGTGTGTCAGCTCCAGATGTGCTGGGGGTCAGAGCGGGGCTGCCCTCCCCGGTCCAGATGTGTCCAGGTGTGGCCTGCGGTGTCACGCCATGCAGCCCAGAGCCTTAAACAGGTTGTAGGGTCAGACACATTTCCAGATTCTATGAATGTTTGAGAAGAAAATGTAAAAGAAAAGATTTCAAACATGTAACATGCAACCGCCTTAACATCTTCGGCTTGAAAAAAAGTAATCAAGTGATTCATCTCACTGTTACTATCTTTGGCAGGATGTGACCATCTGTCCAGTTAGGACAGCTGTGTCCGTTGATATCTTCGGCAAAGAGAACAGGATCGAGCTTAAGCAAAGAGATCTGGCAATTTTACAACAGGAAAAGGGCACTCAAGTCTTACATTCTCTGGCAGAGAGAAAGGAGGGAGAAAGAGACCGAAAGAGAAAGAGACAGAGAGGAGTCTGTGGGTCAAAAGTGTGGGTTTTCAATTAAAGATTTTGCAGTTGGAGATGTAAAAGAGATGAAGGGATGATGTCAGTTGTTTGTTCTCTCTGTTAGGATTTTGGAAATTGATAGAGAGACTTGGTGGAGAACAGAGGAAAAGAGCAGAGAAGGAAGATTCGCTCTACTTGTTATCTTGCCTCACTGTTTACTCAGATTCCTACTCATAGATAGCATCAGCAAATAAGCTGTGGCCCAGTCAGCACGCTGTTGGACGAAGGCAAAGCTGACCTTTTTCCTCTGTGAACACACACACACGCACACACACACACACACACACACGCACACACACAGTCCTGCCGTTCTCAACATTCTGTCCAGTTATAAACACTTGGCATTGGTGGGGCCAAAGCGAAACAAGAAGGGTTTTGCTCAATTAAGAAACATAAACACGTTTCTAATTTTTTTTTCAAGGCCCTCCGTGAGATTTTGTTGTCATCAATTGTAAAGAAAACAAATACTAATCTGTCTATATAGTGTCTAACTTCTAGAATGTTAAAATAACAGTTTAATTAAAGTTTTAGTTTCCCAAAATATCAAAAACCACTATTATTTTACTCAGTGTATCTCACACACAGATAGTTTTGGTTTCATTTGCCCACCGACCAAAGAAATAGTCTCAATTAAAACTGTTTACAGCATGTTCTGTGGTTTATTACTGGGACACTGTATCTGAAATTTTTTTTAACATACAAATGTGATTTCCCACCCCAGTAAATCTAGTAATTACATTAACGTTGAATAGGTTTTGCCCAATAACATTTACCGCGGGAAAAGAGGTGTGTGGCCTAGCAAGATGGAAGGTAATGGTGAGGAGGTGGGGCTGGGTATCGTTTACTTTGACTTCCCCCATCATGTGTATTGAAGCATCTCAGCGCACTAAAATGCCAACTCTGTTAAATACACAGCACTCAACTTCACCAAACCAAAAGAGGAGTACAAAATGGATAAAACGCAGGTATGGTTCGACTGAAAAAGTTTTAAATACTGCTTGGTGCTGGGTTGTATCCATTGATAACTTACAATTTCCAACCCTAGTTGGGGTCATACAGTAGATGGGTGTGTAGCGTGTTTGAATTTCATGCAGCAGAGAGGAGTCATGTTCTGCTAAATACAGGAAATGAATGGTTAGGCGTAGGCACGGTAAATATAGTGGTTATGGTAAATAAACTATGGCAAAGGTATGGTTGGGGTTAGATGATTAAATTAACTGCTGGTCTGTGACGGAAGGGATACTCCTGCATGACATGCTATACTGTACGCTGATCCACCACCCTGACCTCCACAGCCTTACTAACAGCCTTGCTACAGACAAGTACATTACTTCCTGCGTTGGTATTCTTTATTTGACATAAGTTATGATGTGCAGAACTGTCCAATGTGTTTGTGATTTCTAGGGTTCCTGGGTTGCCACTCTACTGTTTTGGACTTTTGGTGTAGCGACTCTTTAGTACTGGACCTCACCGTGACAAACATAGTGGTTTATGTTATAAACATGACAACTAAGAGCAATTGCAAAAACGCTGAGGCAATGGTAGGGTACAAGTTGCATTTCTTGTATACTTTCTGTCCTCCTCGTTCTGCCAGTGAGCAAGATTACTAACGGGGTGACTACATCATGACACGACAATGGCTGTTTGATGAAGCAAGAAAAAAGTGGGGAGCTTTGATGTGACTATGTAGACATTATACTGTATCTTTCACAAAGTCCCTGCTAACCACTACGTCCCTCATTCACATTCCACCTCACCCTCTATTTCTTTATTCCTCTCTGTGCGACAGAGTGATGTGACAGTAGAGAGCAGACAATGTCGGGTTACCCTGGTCATTTTGGAAGGAGGACGGAAGTTTCCTGGGCGGGCAATGTCTCTCCTCCTTGTGCAGCGCGAGTCCCATTGATGATTCACCAGCCTGCACGATGAAGGTTGGTGACCCCAATTTGAGTAAGGTAGGAGGAGGAGATGCGGGAGAAGAAGGCGGATGAGGAAGGGGGATAATAAGGAGGAGGGGATGGCTACGTCAGTGGCACTTGCTAATAGGCAGATGTCCTTGTCCCTGACACAAGTAAATCACGTCTCTTGGGGTAAATAATTTGAAAAAAGAGCGTCAGAGAGGAAGGGAGGAAACAAGTAAGGCAGAGATTGCGATTGCCGTCTGGAAAAGTGAGGCGCAGGGGTTGGACGTGAGTGCGTGTCTAAGTAAAATTATAAGCAATTAGTTCAGCCTCTGAGTCCACTGAAATGCTGTTTTGATGAAGGCAGAAAACATGAAGGAGGGAAGCCGGAGAAGGTGAAATGACTCAGTTTAAGTGTTTTAAGCTGTTTAGGTTGAGTGGGGGCTGTGTTGTATTTAAACCGGGAACTGAAACAGGTGATCTAAAAGAGACGGAGGAGTGAAAGAAGATGTAAGCGGGAAGGGAGAGAAAATGAGAGGTTGAAGTGGAAGACAAGTGGAGAGAGGGTGGAGAAGATGTTAAACTCTATAATAAAAGTAAAACACTAATAATGCTCAATTAGTAAGTAAGAGTCAAAAGTAATAAGTCATGCATGAGTATATAGGACAAGAAGTAAAAATAACACAATGTTATAGGTAGGTACAGCACTTTACAAATGTATGTAGTTCCATTCCACCACTGGTGTTCAGCAACATCCCTTCCTCCTTGTTTGAAACACCTAAAGTTTGTTGCAGGTCTGTCCCACAGACTTAGCTAATGACCATAGGAAGATAAACTTTCACAAGTATGCGATCTTCCTCCTGATTAAATAGCTCTGCAGCAGACAACCACCTCCTCTGCCAAGGTAGCCTCCCCTCTACAAACACCATCATTCAACCTCCCTCACAATCACCACAAGCACATATCTTTAAAAGCAATGTAGTCATTTAAGGTCATGGAAAGATTTTGAAAGGAATTTCTGCTCGCTGGAGTGCTACCATATATTTTCCCACATAAGATGCTGATAATAATAATACCATCCGTTTTGAGAGTGGGCACACACAGCAGAAGTCAGGATTGCGTCTGTGCCTGCAGCCGGTTCCACCGGGAAACCACTTCTTAAATACCAGATGACTATTTCCTATTTTTGTCTAATTAAAGGATTGTTGCACTGAAATGGAAACTTGCACTAGCTGACCAGTTTTTCTTCAGTTTCTGTGCAACCTTTGATTGAAATCTTGTTTTATAGGTGAGGCAGGAAGTCGCTTGATGACAAAACTACTGCTTGACCATTGAAAATGTGAAGTGGGCTTTATTGAGCCTGACCCACTATAAATAATATGAACGAATGAAAAGCAAAGAATATATAAAATTAACATCCAAATTGTAAAGACAAAAGTAACGGGAAATATTTAGTCAAATTAAACTGAGAGGACAAATAAAAGCAGAATCAGTAAATGATGAATATATGCATGTGTAGGCTACAGTGGGGGAAATAAGTATTTGACCCCTTGCTGATTTTGCAGGTTTGCCCACTTACAAAGAATGCAACAATCTATAATTTTAATCACATGTACATTCTAACAGTGAAAGACAGAATCCCAAAGAAAATTCCAGAAAATCACATCATATGAATTTATAAAAATTGATAACCATCTGATGAGGAAAAACAAGTATATGACCCCCTACCAAACAGCAGGTATTCTGGCTCCTACCAGTCAGTCTTTCTTTAAGACACAGCCCCAATCCCAACCAATTATCTACATCAAATACACCTGCCTCACCTCGTTACCTGTATAAAAGACACCTGTCAACACCCAAACAACCAGCATCCAACATCACCACCATGGGCAAGACCAAAGAGCTTTCTACGGACATCAGGGACAATATTGTAGATCTGCACAAGGCTGGGATGGGCTACAAGAGAATCGGAAAGCAACTTGGAGAGAAAACGTCAACTGTCGGTGCAGTTATCAGGAAATGGAAGACGCACCACACCACCGCCAACCTCCCTCGGTCTGGGCCTCCACACAAGATCTTGCCTCGTGGGGTGTCCCTGATCATGCGAACGGTGAGGAATCATCCCAAAACCACAAGGGGGGAAGTTATGAATCAACTGAAGGCAGCTGGGACCACAGTTACAAATGAAACGGTTGGTAACACACTACGGCGTCATTGATTGAAATCCTGCAGCGCACACAAGGTCCCCCTGCTCAAGAAGAAACATGTACAGGCCCGCATGAAGTACGCCATTCACCACCTGGACGACTCATAAGAGGCCTGCAAGAAGGTGATGTGGTCAGATGAGACCAAAATAGAACTTTTTGGCCTCAACTCAACTCGTCGTGTTTGGAGGGCAGAGAACACAGAGTACAACCCAAAGAACACCATCCCCACTGTCAAGCATGGTGGTGGCAACATCATGCTTTGGGGGTGCTTTTTAGCCAAGGGGACGGGACAACTCCATCGTATTGTGGCGACAACCTCGGAACCTGAATGATTTGGAGGCTGTCTGCAGGAAGGAGTGGGCCAACATCCCTGCCAAAATGTGCACAAACCTTGTCACCAACTATAAAAACCGTTTGACATCTGTGCTGGCCAATAAAATATTAACATGCTGTTGGTCCAGGGGGTCAAATACTTGTTTTTCCTCATCAGATGGTTATCAATTTTAATAAATTCATATTATGTGATTTTCTGGAATTTTCTTTGGGATTCTGTCTTTCACTGTTAGAATGTACATATGATTAAAATTATAGATTGTTGCATTCTTTGTAAGTGGGCAAACCTGCAAAATCAGCAAGGGGTCAAATACTTATTTCCCCCACTGTACATAAACATAAACAACATATGAGAAACCAAACAGAGTAACAGATAGCATACATTGTATTATTATTTTAAGGCACTATCAAACAAAATTGGCAGTTTGCCAGGCTGGAAAGTGACTGTGAGTTAAATGCTAGTGACAATGCTAACAAGCGGTTGTTTGGCATATGTCATGTTTATACACATACAAATCTTAATTCAGTGTGTTTGCAAGCTAACATTAGCTAATTAGGGATCTGAATGTTTATAGTATTTGGTAAAAACCAAGACACTGGAAAAAAACTCTGACCTGATGATTGCACTATATGAAAATTAGGAGAGTCACAAAAGTAATTATAATTCATCCTAAGGCCAACAGAAACGTCCAGCCAGTAGTATATATGTGTTTGTGTGTGTGTATATATATATATATATATATATATATATATATATATATATATATATATATATGCCAGTCTGAACAAGCAATGGACCAACCAACAAGCCATCTCTACGGCTTAAAACAGACATTATTCACTTGGTATCTATACGTGCAAAACACAAGAAACACATTTGCCGCCCTTTCCCACAATAAGACTCACAAACCAGTCAGCAAATGGCAGCCCTGCCACTTCTGATTGGTTCGGAATAATGGTCACAGATGGTGAATTTATCCAATCAGTGCCGATATCGGTGGGTCTTCAGCATCACAGACACTAATTAGCAGCATCTTCCTGTGTTTACTCCTGTGGGAAAGGGAGTGGAGCACAACGGAGTCTACAGACTTATAGATAAATAAAGATAACTTTAATCTCAATCCTAATGGGCATTTCCCTTCTCCTCCCACCTACTCATGTGTCTTCCTGTCTAGACTTGAGTTGTGCATATGTTCCCCTTACCAATGCGATGCTATGGCAACATCTTGATCACAAACGCAACTCCCATGTCTCTTTATATCGGTCATTTACAGTAGCATTCACTGACTTCACAAAGTTGCAGTTCATATTGGTGTGACTAACATGCAGTATTTGTTAAGAAAACCAATGCTTTATTTCTTCAAGTGGCCTTAAAAAGACACCAGTGTAAAACTAGTGTACTGTAAAAACAGTTTTCAATTTAAACAGTTTACACTTGGCAGCCCAATGCAAAAGCAAATCAGCCCAATATGCTGTTGCATTAATATTCACCCTTATCACAAATAAAACATAATGCTTGTTTGGGGCCCAGGCTCCTGCTCAGTAGGGTCCAGCTGGCACGCTCCCCTGCCAGCCTCTTTATCTCCCAGGCCACTTGAGTCGGGAAGTGAGACTGCCACACAGCGTTTGGTCCTCACAATCGCTGGAGCTCCTCCAACATTCCCCGCGGGTGGCAACTCAAACAAACCTTGGGACTGACTGTGACTCAGCCATTCCTTTCGTGTCTGCCTGTCTGGCTGCCTCAACAACACCTCCAGTAAGCACTGAATGTCACCATGCAGTCATACTTATATACATGTGGTCCTGAATGATTGTACTGCTTTTACATACATTGATGTAGATGTTTGATTTTCTTATTGTCATTGATTGCTGTGATAAACGATTTTACACCATACTGATTCTTTTAATCAAAACTATTCAAAAATGAAGATAAAAAACAGACCTTACCCGCAAAAACCTTCCGTTATGGACTCTTCCTATGTCCTATATGACACACATTCAATAGTTTATAGTACTCATGGCATTGTGGGATTGTTAGCCGTTTTCTTTCCACTGTGAACATTTGTGAGGTAGTCACGGAATTCACGCTTAGAATTCAGACGCTCAAATAAAATGGTGTGAAGTAAATGTAATGCACTATGTTGTAAACAAGGTGTGATTTCAGTATAAAATGGAATGGAATGGTTTTTGCTGGTAAATGATCAAAAAGCCTAAAAGTATTGGACAAACTTTAATCAATTTTGAACTGATGATAGCCCCAGGCTTAAAGTCAGGGGATCACCAAAGTCATCAGAATACTGTATACCCATGCATGTACGTACCAAGTGTTGTGCAAATACATCTAGTACATTGGATGCTTTAACGTGATGGGAGCTCAGGTCCCGTCACCGGGACGTAAACTCGCCGTTTTTCGGAAGTGCTGACTTCTCTCATAAATTGCAAGCATTAAACCGTCATACACATGCTCATGCCATACATCATTTGAAAGCTTAACGTCTCCTGATTCCATCGAGCCCACACACGAAGCAATAAGGTGACTCACAACGGTTATAATCATGTTCTGAGGTAAAGAAACACAGAAAGATTTGAGTCTAATCGAGTGTGTGTTTCCTACCTGTCTCCTCGTGTCTTTAACCACAGCGGTGAAAGATCGCCAAAAACCTCAGTTTCCTACATCGAAAACACCCTAAGGTATTAGAATATCCAAGCCTTGTAATCCATAATTATCTGGTCCCTTCACAATCTTGTAGTTTCAGCCCAAGTTTTGACGTAGAGAAATCTAGATAGTGCATCATTTCTCGGTTTTTATCGATTGTAACATTTTCCCTGTGCGGGCTAGAAATCAAATCGACACACCATTAGAATCTGTGCTGCTTCTGCAGAGTCCAATGAACCTTGTTCCCAGCCAATAGCATCAGCCTATCAAGAGATATCCTCAAGCTAAGCCAATAATATCGCAAAGTCGCCATTGGGCCCACCTGGGAAAGATTGACAGTGGAGCCCACGAATTAGAAGATAAGGTCATAAAACTGGCATCCCTGTGTAGCCAATAAGAAGACGAGTTGATTGATATCAAACATGGCCAACAAAAACTATTCCTGTGATCTCTTACAGCTGTCTGAAGGCAAAAATATGGCCTTCTGATGGCATTTCAACATTTCATGAAATTATGATTACTTATTTCTATAAATCTATGTATGTACTTCTTTCAGACATATCTGTGAGTGATGTGGATGTGTTTTTGTATTTCAGAAGTTTTGTATTTAGCACTTTTTTGGCTTTTTTAGAAATAAGAAATAAGACAAACGCACAGACATATCTGTAGAAATACATTCATATAAAATCCATTTTATTACTCATTTTTTTCTGGATTTTTTTCTGTTCTAAGTTAAGACATGTGGCTAGAGTACTATTTTAGTATATAGCCCATGTAATATGCTTACAGTAGTGTTTTTTATCAATTTTTCAGATGATTTACTTGGACGGAAATAGAGATTCTGTGTTCTAACCTCTGTAGCTCTGTGTCAGTAAGGCCTAGTGTCACAATGCCACTAGAAACAACAAGTTGAGAGTGTTAACTTCCCAATGAACTCAGGGTCATCCCAGAGGGCCAAAGCATGTGGAAACTGCAGCACTTTTTTAAGGGTAAAAATTTAGGCGAGAAAATCATATATTTTCAAGTGTCTCTAAAGAGGTTGGATAATTGAGTATTTTGACCTGTTGGTGGCACTACAGTAAAGACCAGGGGATCACCTAAGTCAGTAGGATTTACCCTCAAGGGACCAAATGTCCGTACAAAATACCATGACAATCCAACACTATTTGTTGAGGTATTTCAGTCTGGGCAAAGTATATACTGAAGGACATTGCTATCCCTTTGGTCCAGTGCTAATACAGCTAAAAAATAAGATGCATAAAAGCGACAGAAAAGAAAAATAGTAGGTGACATTTAATTGAAGCTGGAAATACGAAATGCCTACAAAAGATGTTATTTAATGGTCAAGATTGAAAAGTCAAATTATCAGATAACCACTTTTTTTTTCTTCAGTTTTGTAAAGAACTCGTCAGCTGGCTGTGCAAAATCCCCATCACACTGCTTGACTCATATTTATAAATTCATGCAACCTTCTTGTGCTCTTTTTGCGTCATTTTATTTATTGTCATCTACTGTGTTATATTAGTCTGATAGAGTAATGCCTGTTACTTAGTCCATACAAATACTTGTTATCACTTGAATCATCATCATCTACTCCAACATCTCCAACATGCCAGTGAGGTCACTGCCGAATTATTTGAAGCTGCTTGCAGGAGTTTGGGGCAAAAGGGTGATTAAGTGGTTTTGTGAGTTATCAGACACTTACAAGGAAGTGAGAGAGGGCCACAAACAGGAAGGAGCGGAATGTGCTTCCTGTTGGCCAGTGGTGTAATACGGGGCAGATTCCTTGTACCATCGTAGCTGACACACACACACACACACACAAAGATGTTTTTGCACTGAAGAAAAGCAGACTGGTCAGGAAAGACAAACAGTAAGGGTAGATAACATTGAGACAGTGTGTCCCTGTGCACAGCCACAAATCCAGCTCGAGCTCTTTGGAGGAGATCATTCTCATCGCCAATTCATTTTTAAAACATATACAGTAGATTCTCATGTTCATATCTTAATTTTGTCATTTCCCTACAGTCATGATGTGAAGCTAGAGAGGCAACACATAAGACACACTTGAAAAACATGACATGTTTTGTGTCTTTGTGGTCGTATATGATTAAAAACTGTCACTAGTGTTACATTTTTTTACATCTTTCTTACTATATTATTTACAAAGCCATGCAGAGATGTCCCATGTAGCAAACTGCTCTGGCCCATAATAAAACCTTCATTAACTAATTTCTTCAACCACACAACTAAACAGTAAAGTTGCGGGGTGCAGAACCAAAAAAATAACGTGAAAGATGCTAAAAACACTCCCAAGAGTTGTAGGGAAAGCAGGAATTCCTTGCCCTCATCACCAGGAGAGACTCACATTACGTTACCTAATCCATCGTTACTAAAAGAAATATTGATAATAAGTTTTAATGTGTGCCAATCTAGCGACCACATTCTGAGTTATGATGAAACATGCACAAGTTGAATGAGCTAATTGGATTACAGTTCACTGGAATTGTACATAACCTCGTAGGGTTTCATATGAATGATACAATAGATTGATAAAGAGGGCAAACACAACGCAGGAGCTTATTAATTGATGGCAGTATTTGACCAACATCATCAAATTAGAAGTTTGGACCACACTATTATGGCCAGATTTGAATATTTTATAACATTGCATATCTATATGAAGTCAAAAATCAGTACTTGGAAATACTTCATCTTTCCATTCTCTGCCTTTTGCCTATTTTTCTGTATCTATCTGTATTAATGTCTTCCAACAGTTTTTTGTTGATGTCAGAATTAAACTACTGTACAATAAAAAGTATGTTTGCTTCAGAAATAGAGTGAAGCAAAAGCAAACATAAATGGAATTCCCTGTTTATGTAGCGTGTGTTCCCCGCTGATGTCACAGAGGTGAGAGTAAAAACTTAAGGCGCAGGACCCTGTGAAATTAACATTGGTTGTCCTTGAGGGCTTCCTGATTGAATCACAGAGTCTATGACGTCATGCGAGGTTTCAGTCATATTTAGGATTAGGGAGGGAGGGCGAGAGAGAGAGAGAGAGGATGAGTCACTGCCTCAGTGATGACTGTCTCCACTGAGTGGTCAGATAATTCAGGAACAAAAAGAGACACAGACGCAGCACGGCCGCCTAATGGCACTCTAATAAAATGACTTATTGGGAACTCGCAAAATAAACCTACCTACCTTTTAGTTAGATTAAATAGTATTGATGTCCCGTCCTCCCCTACCCATGGTGCTGCTGCTAAACAATGACAAATCCTGTTCTTCTTCTGTTTTATATTTATGACCAAGGTGTTGAATAAGTGACAAATAAATGAGTGTGCTGCCATCAGATGTGGGCTTAGTGTCAGCAGAGTTAGGCAACTTAAACATTTAGAAAGGATTTAACATGCACCTGATCCATGTAAGACCTCAGTACATTTGAGGTAGATTAATTAAGCTCTACATTGCACTCTATAAGTGTTTTGGAACAAGGTTCCCTCTGGTGTTTTCTGGTTCTGATTGAAGTTCTATATTCATACACAGAATGCTGAATGGGCCTACTGGACACAGGCCCAGGGGCTCAATGGGTCTCGAGGCCCCTTGAGCCTGAACCTCTAGTGACTTAACAATTATTGTTGGTAAAACAAAAAAAGCAAAGCAAAACAATCAATAAAAGATGGAAACAATGACCTTAAAGAGAACCAAAACAACTACAGACGCATATTGACTAAAGACACAAAATGACGAGAAGAGATGACCAGAAATAAAACTACCTCAAAGAGAAGCAACTAATGCAAAACGACTACAAAGAGATGAAAAACAAAGAAGTAAAACAACTACAAATAGACAAATCTACAGAGAAAAATGTTTGCAAGGGACGCAAAATAACTACAAATATCTACTACAACGCAATTCAAAACAACTGCACGGATGCAAAAACGGCTGCAAAGAAAAAACAAACACAGACACGCAAAACTACTGACACACAAAAACAACTACTAACACTAAACTGCCACAAAGAGAAAACAGTATGACAAACCAGGAGTAGGACTGGGCATTATGTCAGTATTATGTTTATATTGTGGTATGAGACTAGATGTCATCTTATATTTTGGATATCGTATTATCGTAAATGGCTAAGTGTTGTCTTTTCCTGGTTTTAAAGGCAGCATTAAAGTAAAGATAATTTTCTGTGTTACCAGACTGTTCTAGCTCTTCTATTATTTTTTACCTTTACCCAGGTAGTCTTTATATCTACATTACTGAAGACTAATTATCTTAAATCTCATTGTGAAGATATTTTGTTAAAGCACCAATTATCAACCCTATAACATTGCCACAATATCAGCATCCAGGTACTAGGACATGAATAGTGCAATATCTGAGTTTCTCCACATGGCCCAGCCCTAACCAGGAGCAGGAACGTCTTTCTCCAGGATCCTTCGGTGGGGCGGCTGCTTGCCCGATACGGTTGCATGGCCACGACTCATTCTGCTGAAAGTCAGTTTCCACTTCCCTGCAACATCCAGCTGTCCACCATTTGACAGCCGCCATATTTGTTTTTTTAAACCAGTCAAAAACTCAATAAACTACAATGTAAGACAAGAAAGGGCAGTATATTCTCACAAATGCAAACCTGAACCATTAAATGTTTAATTTGAAGGCTTCTTAGAAAATGCTGGGTGACATACACTACACTGGTCACACCGTGGACAAAACGATGAACTAGAAGACTATTGGAGTTATGGACAACTATCTCCAAGCAGTGTATCAAAGGAAAACAGGAAAATGCAATTTGCTCCGGAAATGAAATATTTGATTAAAAAAAAAAGATGATCAAATATGATATAGCTTTGATGGATATGTCTGATATGAGGGTTACACACATGCATGACAAGTGTTTTAGTCAGACAGCAATCTTTTTAAGTGTCTTGTTAATTTTTCCAAATAGAACACAACATGGCCATTCACATATTAAAGTTGGTCAATAATTTAAAGTGCAAGGTTTCATTTGCTTTGAATTAAATGAAAATTCATATCACAAAAGGAAGACAGAAAGTAGATTAAAAAAGGCTATCCCCATTAATTCTACAACTTTCTGGACCTATTACGCTGTAGCTGAAAGAAATAAACCGTGAATGTCTCTCCCTCTCTACCTACGTTTTCGTATAGATTACAAACAGTTGTTTCCCGGATGTGGGTAACTAATGTAAAAACACTAGTAATCATTGGCAACATTATCATTCAATCAAAATTTTGGTCAAAAATCAGAATTCACCTTATCTTAGTGCAACGTCTCTCTTGAAACACAAGCATATGGCTCCCTCTTGTGCTGAACAAGTGGGACTGCCTGTCAGTGTTGGATATTTGAAAGCAAGTACAAATGCCTGAACAACACAGGATTGAAACCCCTACAAAAATAGAACCAATTTTACAAACTCTCACAGTGTGAAAACAGAGCTCACTTGCAGCAACAAATGAGACACCCAAAGTGAATCTCACCCCAAAGAGAATATTCTGATTAAACAGGAAACAAAAGCCTCAAGTGTTCATGCATCAAAACTGAATGAAATCACATCCTGACATCTGATCAGTGCCTCTTTTTGCACTCCGATGGGAGTGTGCAGGTCCGACACCTGAAAGTTCATCACGTCGATATCAGACGCTCCAAACGTGGCCTCCACCTTCACCCTCTCATACATGTGAAACTGAACCTTCTTGTTGGTCATGGAGAGTAGACATCGGAGGAAACTCTCCCTCAGCACAGATCGCGCGTGCTGCTCTTTTGGCAGCTGCTCAACATCTGCCTCGGACACAGCCGAAGTGGGAATGGAGGTACGACAGAGAGCGATAAAACGGGGTGATTTGGGGTCAAATCCGCGGCTGTTGGGGTCAGGTCCTTTCGGCAGGCGGAGCACAGACACCGGCGTTGCCATGTTGAGTCTCTCTGTCAATACCAATAAAAGAAAAAACAAAATTCATTATCACTAACTAGGCAATATGCCCACTATAAAAACAATTTTACTTTTTAAAGAAATTAATTTGGCATCTACTCTCACACAGATAACCAGAAGATTAAATGATGAACCAAAAACAAGGATTTTGTGTTTTCTGTGACTCAAATAATCAATTACCAATGATTAATGTACTATGGAAATATGTTAAATGCCATTGCACATAATAAAATATCTTTTGGGAAGCATCATAGAGTCTGAAACTGCAGGCGCCTTTTTATCTTGGGATTGCTTTTGCTTATACTGTGCATGTGGTATCATGTTGGGATGTCCACACACTACCTCAAAGCACTTAATGATAGGTTACCAACAGAGTATGGCTGCCAATGTCTCACTTTTGCCTTTACTTGGTTATTTTTTACATTTTGAGTGCCTATACTAATATGTAGCTACAATACACAGGTTGGTGTGTCAAGTGTAGTGGCAACAAACACGACTGTTTTTTGCTTTGTATGCTAACTTCATGCAGGTTAACGTTAATTCACATGGATACAAGTTTTTGATGAAAACACAGCTTATTAGGCTACCTTTATAGTTTGAACTGCTGTTATGTTAACGTTAGGTGGGAAGCTAACGTTAAGCTGCGATATGTAACGTTTGACTTTTAAGCTAACAGGTGTCAAGCATATCTGCCTACAAAGCAGCAGGTCGTCCCACAAGGCAGAGACACATGTTGCATCGGAAAGTCTATTATGTTTAGCTAGAGTTAACGTTGGTTGCTCAGATAAAAGCTGGTATAACTGAACACAACAAGACCGCAAAACACGCTTCTTCCTCACAGCAACGCACTCAAGTCTCACTACAACCCTCTACTGTCCACTCTTACAGTTACTCACTGTTTCCTCCAGTTATCAGCATCTGTAGCCTAGCTAGTAGCAAAGATACTCACAACTTTCTGGTAACGTTAGTAGCATAGTTAGTAGCTATGATAGCAGGCTAGCAGCCAAGTGCGTCTTCATGTATTTAAGAATGTTGCATCCAGCTTATTACTGCATTACCGCCACCTTCTGCTCCGGAGGGGGAATCAGACTGACTTAGAATCAAAAAATTCCCTTCAGAAAAAAACAAAACAAAACAAAACAAGTAGACTACAACCTTTACTTCTGAATTGATAATGGGCCTAAAGTACAAGCAAAAAAATGAGCAGAAAATAGAAATATACAAGTAAGGCAAGGCAAGGCAAGGCAGCTTTATTTGTATAGCACATTTCAGCAACAGGGCAATTCAAAGTGCTTTACACAAAATCATTAAAACAGATAAAACACAAGTACAAACAGTTAAAAGTCATAAGCATTAAAAATCAATAAGACACATGAATAGACAGTTGAAAACAAAATAGAAACATTAGGACACATAAAACACCAGAATAAAAGTTACAGTGCAGCATAAGAAAGAAATGAGCATTAATTTAAAGAAAGGCAGCATCAAAAAGGAAGGTCTTCAGCCTTGATTTAAAAGAACTGAGAGTAGCAGCGGATCTACAGGTTTCAGGGAGTTTATTCCAGATATGAGGAGCATAGAAACTGAAAGCTGCTTCAGCCTGTTTAGTTCTGATTCTGGGGACAGAAAGTAGACCTGTCCCAGATGACCTGAGAGGTCTGGGGGGGTCATATTGTAGTAGCAGATCAGAAATGTATTTTGGACCTAAACCGTTAAGGGATTTATAAACTAGCAAGAGTACTTTGAAATCAATTCTTTGAGACACAATTTGTAAAGCATTGCAAATTCTACTTGTATCTAGATAGACAGATAGATGGATAGATAAATAGATAGATAGACAGACAGATAGATAGATAGATAGATAGATAGATAGATGGATAGATAGATAGATAGATAGATAGATTGATAGATTGATAGATAGATACTTTATTCATCCCAAAGGAAATTTTCAACATCTGTTTAATTACTTTCTACCGCTGCTCTCTGCTAAACCTTTTTTTTTTTAGTAAGAAAAGTATATTTCCAATAGTTCCTTTATAAAAACTATTTTAATGTAGCCTAATATAGTTTTCTGCTCCCTTTATTGCTGATAGCCTACCTTATTCATCAATCAGCTTTACTTCTTTCCAGTGGCCTCTATGTTTAAAAGCCCTGAACACACACTGGTGTTTTGAAATAATCTGGCTGATTATACTCTTCCCTGGGCTGCATTTGTGTGTGTGTGTGCGTGTGTGTGTGTGCGTGTGTGTGTGTTTGTGTGTGTGTGTGTGTGTGTGTGTGTGTGTGTGTGTGTGGGTGTGAGTGTGTGTAAGTGTGTGTAGACTAATTGATAGACATCTTCCTGAGTGACTTGTTAGCTGTAAGGACAGGACAAATGACAGCTTTATCATTCATATTGAGCAGGTCTAATCAGCCCCAATAACTGGAATGACCCGTGTCTGGGTGTTCAGAGGCTTTGTGTGCATTATACAGTTTAGCCTACCTACTATTTTTATTATCCTGAGATTTTGTTAAGTCTGTCTTACTTTTTACCTTTGCAATTGCCTGCCCTATGTGTTCCTGTGCTGTATTTTAAAGTTTCATACAGTTAATTAATCACCCTTCTCTCTTGTAGTCGTGTTCTTTTGTCCCTTTTTTAGTTTTTTTCACTTTGATATTACCTGCCTTTTTCCTGCCTGTTGGATCTACTGCCTCACATGGACTTTTGATGCTTGCAAGCCTATTCATAGTCTTGTTTTCTTGATAAGCCACTGAGTTTATCCTGTTGCCTCTTAGGCCAATCTGCATTTAAAAAAACACCAAAATATAATTATACTGCATATAGAATAGAATAGAATAGGTTTTTATTGTCATTGGACAGCAGCTTGTGCAACTCACTCTCAGTGGTACACAAATAAAGTGACACCCTTATAAAGGCAAATGACACAGAATACAAACAATAAATATAGTAAATACAATAATAATTAAATAAACTAAAAAAGTCAGATATTGCACATTTGTATTAGCAGAACCACTGCTTTTACACAGTTCTTTTATGACACATGGGTAATATGCATTACTTAAGTACATTTGAACTATTTAAAAATATTTACAAAGGTGCACTGTATCAGTACAAGGGTGTAACTGTTCAGCCTTGGTCCTGTATGCTCTCATCCAGCATCCCGTGATCCTGTGACCGAGGATGACTCAGCAAGTGAAGTGGAGGGCATGAAGTCGGAACCAGTGGATGTCGTTGAGGTCTGTTCCTGTGAAAGACAAAGAGCCAAAGAGAAACAAAGAGGAAAAAGGAACAAAAAGGAAACCATCACGGTGAAAAATATGCCATAAAAATATGAGAGACTGAAAGATGCATTCGAAAATACGGACAGGGCGGTTTTTGAAAATAGTGCATAAATGGACATAAATGAACTTACTGAGTCCGTATGTAGGTATATCAATTTTGTAATGATGTGGTTGAAGAGGAAAAAAGGGTTAAGATATATGCAAATTGTAAACCCTGGATGAATGCTGAGATTAAAAGGTTAATTGATAACAAAAGGAAATCCTTTGCTGCAAGTGAATGACATGAAGAAAGTGTGGGAAGGAATGCGGTTAATGAGTGGTTGTGCAGGGAAAAGGAAGGTAAATAGTTTTCAGTTAAATGGCACAAGAGAACATGCTAATAACCTAAATCATTTTTATAATAGATTTGACAAAATAGACTTTTCTGATGAAAGACAAAGACTTAGGGAAATGATTGAGAGCACAGAGGATGATGACTATACCCTATAAACAACCAATCAGGAGGTGTATGGTATGTTTATGAGGCTAAAAGCTACCAAAGCAGCAGGCCCAGATGGACTGTCTCTAAAAGTATTAAAAAGCTGTACTTTTCAGTTGGCAAACATTTTTTCAAGTATTTTTAATTACTGTTTCTCTCATAAAGTGTTGCCTGATTTATGGAAACAATCTTGGATTATACCAGTACCTAAAAAATCCTTTGAGTGTATGAATGATCTAAGACAAGTGGCTTTAACCTCCATAGCTATGAAGGTATGTGAGAAAATCATGTTGAATAGTCTGAAGCCCCATGTGGAGCAGTATCTCGACCGCTGCCAATTTGCTTATGAGAAAGGGAGAGGGGCTGAGGATGCTATTGTCTGTAAATTGGACAGTGTCTATGCTCACCTGGATGCAGGGGGACGGTGTGTGAGAATTCTATACTATGGTTTTAGCTCAGCGTTCAACACGATACAACCACACATCCTTGAAAATAGGCTTGTGACGATGAAGGTTCCAGGTGTTTTTATCTTGTTCATTTTACATTTTTTAGAAAACATGTCTCAATTTGTTAAGTTAAACTCAAAAGTTAATTCAGACAATATTATGTCAAACACAGGGTCACCTCAGGGAACTGTTTTATCACCTTTTCTTTTTACCATTTACACGGCAGACTACCGTCCACAGCAGGCAAGCTGTCAGGTTGTTAAATTTGCTGACGACACAGCGTTCATTGGGTTAATAAAAAATGATGACTATAGTTACTATCAAATTGAGATTTAAGCCTTTGTTGATTACTGTGATATGCATTTCCTGGAACTCAACGTTAAGAAAACTAAAGAATTAGTTTTAGATTACAGGAGAAATAAGATCACAGCTGAGGCAGTGGAAATCAAAGGTGTAGAAATAGAATGAGTGAACACCTACAAGTCTTTGGGCATTGATTTTAACGACCGGCTAACATGGTCTGATGGTCATGATGACTCATTAATGAAAAAATTAAGTCCACGGGTCTACTGTATGAGGAAGTTGCAGTCCTTTAAGGTAAATACAGATGTGGTGAGAATGTTTTTTATGTCAGTCATATGTAGTGTTTGGAGTTACTGTGTGGTCGGGTGGGGGGGAATACTGGGGGTAACTGAGAAGGCTAGGATTGATAGAGTGACTAAAAGGGCTGGGAAAATGGTGGGAAAGTTAAATACAGTGGATTCCATCTATGTGCATCCATGTCCCAGAAATGCTTGTTACTAACCTAGCTCTGGGGAGTCATTCCCCGGAGTCCTTATGTTCTTTTTTCCCCAGCATGTTTCCTCGGATCAGAGAGGCTCCAAAATCATGTTAGCAGCTGTCGCCATGGTCCTACTAAACGTTCTGCGATGCCATGTTCATCTTGCTACACTCTGCGGTGCCCAGCTACGTCCTGCTGTGCCTTGTAATGCCCACAGTGCCCTGCTATGCCATGAACTACTACAAACTACTATTTTTCTATTTTAGTTTTTTCCACTCTTAATTCTAACCCCAACCGGCCCGTCAGACACCGCCTACCGAAAACGTGGCTATGTCCGAGGTTTCCGCCTAACAGGAAGTTTTTCCTCGCCACTGTCGCACTATTGCCTGCTCTGGAGGAAACTACTAGAACTGTAGGGTCCTTGTAAATTCTGGAGTGTGGTCTAGACCTCCTCTATCTGTAAAGTGTCTCGAGATAATTCTTGTTAGGAATTGATACTATAAATAAAATGTAATTGAAATTGAATTGAATCAGGTATGACGATCATCTGGTAAAACTGACACAGAAAATAATGAGGGACCCGGGTCGCCCTCTCCATGGTAATCTGACAGGCAGGGGGCGTTTCTCAATATGTGTTCTTCTATGGACTTGTGTTCTTGTGTTCTTGGGAAACGTCATGTTTGGTGGCCAAAGTACTGACCCAATACACAAGTTAGCATTTCGCCAAGAACAGTTAAAATCCCTGGATGTGATCTCGACACATTTTACCGAGGATACATAGGATGGTAACTTGTGTGAACTTGGCCGGGCCGGTATCCCAGCATTCAATTGGGGTGTAAAGCACGTGTGGTTTCCGGTACACAGATTTTCACAATTTACGTCTATTATTAAATCAATAAATTCATTTTTAGGATGTTTTAAGGCGAGAAATCAGCTGTATCAATTTTGAATATAGGCAGTTCAACGAAAATTGATGGTGAATTAAAAAAGCCTTCGGAGTTGGAAAGCTCCACAATCCCCGGCGGGCATAGCAAGCTCGCCAGCCGGGAATGACTCTTGCGAGCCGGTCAGTCAGTCAGCTCACCGACCCCTCTGGCCCCACATTTGTTTCAAGGATTTTTTTCTCGCCGTTGTGTCGTTATTTATACAGTTATTGGCCCGTGATACTTAATAGCACTTTAAATGAAAACGTAACAAAACAACAAAGGCGGTGTGAAAGGTGACCGTCCATGCTTTATTATGAATAGGCCTTCACACATCAAAGCTAACTATAATGTGGCAAGCGCCCTCAATGCTGGGGGTGTTGCGCAATAACAGGAAGAACGCTTTGTCTCAAAACTGTCAACAGCGTTTTGTGTGCTTCTAAACTTGCGAGTTCATTCTTCCAGGTACAGCCAGCAAGTACGATCTCCCCAAGAACACAAGTCCCTTCTTTGCTTACTTGGTATTGAGAAACGCCCAGGGTTATTGAGCGTAGTGGTAGGCTAAGACCTCCTGTGACACAAACGAAGCGGTATGCTCTTTCTTTTACACCTCAGGCAATGAGACAGCATAACAAACACTTTAAACGTACATTATTCTTTTTATTTTATTTTTATTTTTATTCTTTTTAATTGTTTTTATGTATATTATTATGGTGTATTTGTGGTAATGTATTTGTTCTCTAGTTTTCATGGGTAAGATGGCGAGTGTGCCAGTCTGCACATAGGTCCTTCCCCTGCTGCCTGCTCTCCTTACCATGGCAATTCAAATGATATAATCTTCTTAAATCAATGGCTTAGTGTTCTTCCCAAACTGTTTGAAGATGGCCTTTTTCCAAGTGTGTTATCGTCATTATTATTAAATGGAACCTGTATATCAACCATCTGTGGATATTCATGCACCTACAGGCGCATCAAAGGGTTTTCATTGTTCGCCTCTATCCACTGAAGTTTCAACAACTCCAACATTTTTGCCACAGTAACAGCATGCAGAAAGTTATAAATTTGCACAACAGTTTACATCTCAGTTGTGGACGATTAGAAAATAATTGACTTTTGTGGTACTGTGTTATCAACATCAAAAAAGAACAACCCAACTAGCAGGCCAGTAAATGGTTTGAAGGAATAGAGTATGTATATTTCAACAAGGGAAAACATCCGTGAAGTGTGACCCTCCTTAGCTATCTCAAATGATTTCTCATAATATGCAGTCTCAAAGTGGAAAAATGAATTGACCATTAGCATGAAATGATGACATGACAGGGTTGTAACATCAACAGATAAGGATCCTGTGCACACATCTGTAACAGGGACTTTTTGGAAAAGGAATGCAGCAGTTAACTATTTTTAGAAACAAGGGAAATTGCGCTTCACCAGATGTAATCATCAGATGTCCATTCTAGACACAGATATCTGCTTTATTTCCCAAGATCCTCTGGAATCAAATGCTTTAACTACGTCATCAACAACGTGCCTAAAATATTAACAGGAACACAAGTATTCATCTATTGTAAAGTTTAATTTAGCCACAATAAGCTACTGGTATAGCACACTAGCCCAAGTAAGGCTTTAGCTGGGAAAATCCTGAGTGAAACTTAAAAAGGAATTCCGCGTTTTGTTGCTTTTAACTTTTTTATTTGTACACACACACACACAGAAATGTTTTCGCACTGAGGAAAAAGACAAACAGTAAGGGTAGATAACATTGAGACAGTGTGTCCCCGTGCACAGCAACAAATCCAGCTCGAGCTCTTCTGAGGAGATCATTCTTATCGCCGATTCATTTTTAAAACATATACTGTATATTCTCATGTTCATATCTTAATTATGTAATTTCCCTACAATCATGATGTGAAGCTACAGAGTTAACACATAAGACACCCTTGATAAACATGACATGTTTTGTGTCTCTGTGATCGTATATGATTAACAACTGTTACTAGTGTTACATTTTTTACATATTTCTTACTATGTTTTTTACAAAGCCATGCAGATATGTCCCATCTAGCAAACTGCTCCGGCCCATGATAAAACCTTTGGCTAGTAGCACAACTGACTGATAGTATAATACGTAGCCTATTGCGTAATTATTGAGGTGATAACAGGAGCCAACCTGTTCTCACAGAATACCATGAAATGATCACGAAATGTCTACACTGCTTTTGTGGGGTGGCATGGAATGTGTGAACATTCCGTGTGTCAATGAGAAGATGACTCAGTCTCAGACACAAACAAAATCATCATTTGAATTCTTTAATGTTGAACAACAAAGTTAAGATATTATCACTATCAGGGGTTTGCAATGAGTCATATCATGAGACTGTTTGCCCAAACCGCATAACATTACATAACCATTCTACTCAGACCTTAATGGTGTTAAGATGAGAGCAACCAACTACAATGGCTAGTTTACCTTTAGGATTTATCTGAGCAGTGATTGCACATCATGCAGTGTTGTGTCTGGGGAGGGGGTTAGCCTGACAAGGCTCCTCTCTCTACCCTGTCTCTCTTAGTTATGCTGTAATAGTTTTAGACAGCTGGGAACTTAATAAGCTCCTCTCTCCTCTATCTTTCTATCTTTCCATTTATGTGCATCCATGTCCCAGAAATGCTTGTTACTAACCTAGCTCTGGGGAGTCATTCCCCGGAGTCCTTATGTTATTTTTCACTCAGCATGTTTCCTTGGATCAGGGAGGCTCCAAAATCATGGTAGCAGCTGTTGCCATGGTCCCGCTATACGTCCTGCAATGCCATGTTCATCCTGCTACGCTCTGCTGTGCCCTTCCACTTCCTGCTGTGCCTTGTAATGCCGCACAGTCCCCTGAGATGCCATGAACTACTACAAAGAACTACTACAACCTACTATTTTTTTATGACTGTTACTGCCACTCTTCATTCTAACCCCGACTGGTCGTCAGACACAGCCTATCAAGAGCCTGGGTCTGTCCGAGGTTTCTACCCAAAGGGGAGTTTTTCCTGGCCAGTGACGCACTGTTGCTTGCTCTGGAGGAAACTACAAGAACTGTTGGGTCCTTGTAAATTCGGGAGTGTGGTCTAGACCTGCTCTATCTGTAAAGTGTCTCGAGATAACTCTTGTTATGAATTGATACCATAAATAAAATTGAATTGAATTAAAATGAGATTGGCAACCTCATGTCTATATATCTTTCAACTTGGAGGACCTTATTTTATATTTTGTTAACTGATATGAAGTATGGCCAGAGTTTCTTAAAAGCTTATTTATTTAAACGCTGCTGGTACTTTATACTGTGAATCTATGTTTGGATGTGCATTGTTTTGTTTTATGTATGTAGCCTACTTTTGGAGATTATGGAAGCCTTACCACTCTGATACTGTTAGTAATGAAAGTAGAAACGAGTCATGGAGACAGAATAAGTAAGACCACTGGTGGTATGCTCTCTCATATCGGACATCTCAGTGCACAACTCTTTTGTCGTCTGGACAGCACTGAACCCAGAGCGAAACAGAGGGATTGGCTTCCTGTAAAATCCAGGATCAAATTTGAAATCTTTTTCTGGACCTACAAAGCTCTAAATGTTCAAGCCCCAGCATATCTTGAAGAGCTCATGGTGCCTTATAGTTCCAATAGAGCACTGCGCGCCCAGAATGCAGAGTTACTTCTGGTCCCTACAGTCTCCAAAAGTAGAATGGAAGCCAGAGCCTTCAGCTATCAGGCTTTTCTCCTGTGGAACCAGCTCCCAGTCTAGGTTTGGTAGGCAGACACTGTCACCACATTTAAGAGTAAACTTAAAACTCTCCTCTTTGATGAAGCTTAAAGTTAGGGAGGTATTTGCCCTGCCCTTCAACCAGCCACTGGGAAGCCATGGCTTCAGATTTTTGGCAACTTTAGACCTTCCCATACTGCCTTAGAAGCCTCGACTGGAAACACGTCAAGGCACCACCACAAACAGGGAGTGACTAGGGGGCTCACTCTGTTCTAATGGCAACTTGTGATGCAAGGTATCGGTTTACGATGGTGGGAGGATATGGATGGCAGTGAGTACATTTGGGTCAATGCTGCTGGACCACCAGTTGGATCTGACCCAACCAGCGGAACTTCCTGGGACCGGAGTCCAAATCCACCTCGTCATCGTTACTGATGCTGCCATCCCCCTACATTGCAATCTCATGCGTCTCTTTCCAGGTATGTAAATACAATTAATTAAAGCATAGTTTATTTTGTCTTCACAATATTATTGTTGTTATACCTATGATTGACTGATCCCTTCCTTAAATTGTTATTGTACATTTTTTTAAATTCTATTGAATTGTTATACTGCTAACTTGACAGTTTAAGTAGAAAAAATGGTAAGAAGTACAAGAAAAAACACATAAAGGATAGAATAGGTTTCATTGTCATTGGACAGCAGCTGTCCAATGAAATCTTTCTGCACCTCAAATTTGTCTGTGTAAGTAATTACATTTGTGGTGTCTGCAGTCTAGCAAGCTCTCAAACAAATGATCATATCACCAAAATGATACAAGATATCAATAAAATAACGTTTTCGTGGGCACCAGAAAGACTTTGTGAACGTATTGATATAAAATGTATGTGGATAAACTTAAAAATGTGGGCAAATGAGCGATTTCAAAAAAGTGCTTCACTGTGCATTTTGCTCAGAAATGTGGACAATGTCTAACATGGCAGTGAATGGAGGAAGATTTGGAAATCTTGTAATTTGAAAGGTCGCTGATGGAAAAGTATAATTTGCATGAATGAGCA
The DNA here is from genome assembly GCF_013103735.1 of Etheostoma cragini. Classification (NCBI taxonomy): domain Eukaryota; kingdom Metazoa; phylum Chordata; class Actinopteri; order Perciformes; family Percidae; genus Etheostoma; species Etheostoma cragini. The sequence continues at coordinate 12,006,434 of NC_048409.1, forward strand.
CATTAGCTGAAACTTGACAAGAATATCAACTTTTTGATGTATAAATTGGGTTAGGGTTATCTCCCCACTCTGTCGTCCTCTCTAGCTCTCAACATTTTGCCACATACACACACATTGGAAAATCGGAAGCAGTCTGAAAACGGAGCGGTACGTAAACTGTGATTTTGGAGAAACCGTGCTTGATATTGAATTCCCATTCAGCCCAATAAATGCCAAAGTCGTGTCTTTGGTTTGAACTTTTAATTATGTTTCTACATTAAAGTATGGCGATACAGCCTGGTCCCAAAGAGGGGGCGTTTTGAGCGATGTTGAGCAATTTCGTGAACATTTCCCACTAAAGTCTATGAGAAATGTTTCGCAATTTTTTTGTGAGTTTGTGAAATCGCGGCAAAATCTTGTTGAAAAGTCATAGCACACCATTCCTGATCATTACACACGTTTCAATTTATTTTGTGTGCGGACTAGTAGCGGGACAAAAATCAGGTGGAATAATAAAGTACGGGCAATTATTATCATTGCGCCGATTGCTGCTATTGCAGCATGTTAGCACACTGAACATTAATAATAATGGTGATGACAATGATGACAACATGCAGTAACAGTTACAGTTACATGTAGTATTCTATTCACTTCAGGAAGGTAGGAGAAGGGTAAAAAAAGATCAATTATACACAAAGACATTCTCATAAATAATACAGTGTATCAATTTTTCATTCAAAAAAGATAAAGATAAAAAGATCAAAACTAAGCCTTTCTGTAAGGCGTAGGGAAGAGTTAGCCGTAAGCTTTCAAAGGCCTTGGACCGCCACCAGCCTGTTAGCGTTTCTAACAGATTTTCCCCACTCAGCAATACACCCATTGAGAAGCCAACTCTGATTATCGGCAGCTCCATTTTGAGAAACGTGAAGTTAGCAAAGCCGGCAGCCATAGTTAAGTGCATCCCGGGGGCTAGAGCAGGCGACATCGAGACTTATCTGAAAATGCTGGCTAAGGCTAAACGTAAATACAGCAAGATTGTTATTCACGTTGGCGTTAATGACTCCCGGTTACGCCAAACGGAGGTCACAAAGATCAATGTTGAATCGGTGTGTACATGCGCGAAGTCAATGTCGGACATCGTAGTTTTCTCTGGACCCCTGCCAAATCTAACCAGTGATGACATGTATAGCCGCATGTCGTCATTTTGCCGCTGGCTATCGAGGTGGTGTCCAGATAATGATGTGGGCTTTGTGGATCACTGGCAGTCTTTCTTGGGAGGGAGCAGCTCTCATTTCTGGAAATCTTGACAAGTTTATTAGTGGACCTAATCCTTGACAATCCATATTTGGGACCAGGAGGCAGAGTCCCAGTCTAACACACTTCTCTGCTCCTTTATTCCAGGTGTTACCTAGTAAAAACCCCATAGTGACGGTGTCTGCCCCCCGACCACAGAAGAGGAGCTGTGCATGAAAACCTCATAACAATTAAAACCACAAGTGCAATAGAGCAAAAGAATAAGAGAATTAACTGTGGACTCCAAAACATCAGATCTCTCTCTTCTAAAGGGGTACTAGTAAATGAATTAATATCAGATTCTAATATTGATCTATTTTGTCTTACTGAAACCTGGCTGGGTGATGGAGAATATGTTAGTTTAAATGAATCCACCCCCCCCAGTCATATTAATACTCACACTCCTCCAGATACAGGCCAAGGAGGTGGAGTTGCAGCCATCTTCGATTCTAGTCTACTAATCAGCTCTAAACCTAAACCAAATTTAAAACCTAAACTCATTTGAAAGTCTTGTTCTTAGTCTTTACCACCCAAGTTGGAAATCACTGCAGCCAGTTCTATTTGTTATAGTGTACCGAGCACCTTGCCCATACTTTGAATTCTTATCCGAATTTGCAGGGTTTTTGTCAAACTTAGTGCTAAAAACTGACAAAATGTTTATTGTAGGGGATTTTAATATTCATGAGGACAATGAGAATGATAGCCTTAGCACTGCATTTATCTCTCTTTTAGATTCTATTGGCTTCTCTCAAAGTGTTCATAAACCTACTCACCGTTTTTTATTTTTTATTTTTTGAAGTTATTTTTTCAGGGGCACCCGCTCTAACCAGTGAGCTAAACTAAATTTAAAATCTAAACTCATTTGAAAGTCTTGTTCTTAGTCTTTCAAGTTGGAAATCCTATCTGAGCTATCTGGGTGCCCCACCTTCTCACCGTTTTAACCACACCCTCGTTCTTGTTCTGGTATATGGTGTTGAAATTGAACATTTAATAGTGTTCCCACAGAATCCCTTTCTATCTGACCACTGTTTGATAACTTTTGAGTTTATACTGCTGAACTACACGCCATTAGGCAAAACCTTCTATACAAGATGTCTATCTGATAGTGCTGTAGCTAAATTTAAGAATGGGATTCCGTTAGCATTTAATTCATTACCAAGTCACAAAGTAACGGAGGACTCCTATACTATTAGTCCCTCCCAGGCTCGCTGCGAATGACACTCGACTCTGTTGCCCCTCTAAAAAAAAAGATAATAAAACAAAGACGGTTAGCTCCATGGTATAACACTGAAACTCGCAAATTAATGCGAATATCACGAAAACTTGAGAAGATTTGGCATTCCACCAAACTGGAATATTCTCATTTAATCTGGCAAGATAGTCTTAAAACGTATAGGAAGGCCCTCCGTAATGCCAGAGCAGCGCACTACTCGTCATAAAAAGAGGAAAATAGGAACAACCCCAGGTTTCTTTTCAGCACTGTAGCCAGGCTAACGGAAGGTCACAGCTCTACTGAGCCAAGTATTCCCATAGCTCTTAGTGGTAACGACATTATGAGATTTTTCAATGATAAAATTATAACTATTAGAAGCATAATTCACCACGACCTGCCTTTAACTGGCACTGACTTATCTCTAAACTAAGGAACCTTAGAAACAGCTGTAAAACCAGATAAGTGTTTAGACTGCTTTGTGTGAACTCTTTAGCCCCTGCCCTCTTTCGTCATTCTGGGCATCATCGATGCAGAAATATGCTGAACTCTGTGACGTCGCCTTGAAGATTCTCCTTCCTTTCGCGTCAACATATTTGTGTGAGCCAGGATTCTCAAAAATGACTGCACTCAAAACTACACTCTAAAAATACCGTAATCGTGCACAAATCGAGGATGATTTGAGGCTATGTTTATCAAACATTGAGCCATGAATTGAGGATCTTTGCAAGGCAAAGCAGGCTCAGGTCTCACATTAATATCACCAACCTGCAAGCTTCTTTAAAAAATGCAGATGATGCCTACTATTAGACCTAGTGATAATAACAATAATAAAGCATAAATTAATATCAGAGGTCTGGTGCCAATTCCCAATTATAGCAATAGCTTAGTAATGATAATAGGCCTACTGATGATGATGATAATAATAATAATAACAATAATAACAACAATAAAGCATGTAACCTCATATAAATATATAGCAATAGCCTAGTAATGTTGATAGGCCTAATACTACTCATAATAATACTAATAATACTAATAATAATACTACTAATAATAATAATATCTGAAAGCTCACATTAGAAGTCTGGTACTACTGCCAATTATAAAAATAGCCTAGTAATGAATATAGTAATATTAATAATAATAATGTGGGCCTAAAAATAATAGCCTATCTATCTATCTATCTATCTATCTATCTATCTATCTATCTATCTATCTATCTATCTATCTATCTATCTATCTATCTATCGTGGTGTGTGGGGCGTAGGGCACTAGGGCCCCAACTGCAATGAACCAGCTTTGGGGGGGCCCAGCTCGCAAAAGTTCAAGAACACCTGATCTAAACCATCGACCTGCCTCTTAGACCCCATCCCGACTAGGCTACTTAAAGAAGTTTTACCCTTAGTCAAAACTTCTCTACTAGATACAAACAATCTGTCTTTATTAACAGGCTATACACAGCCCTTTAAGGTAGCTGTAATTAAACCTCTTCTAAAAAAGCCCAACCTTGATCCAGATGTTTTAGCCAACTATAGACCTATATCCAACCTTCCATTTCTCTCTATGATTCTTGAGAAAGCAGTCGCCAAACAGCTGTGTGACTTTCTGCATAGCAACAGCATATTTGAGAATTTTCAGTCAGGATTTAGAGTTCATCATAGCACAGAGACAGCACTTGTGAAAATTACTAATGACCTCCTAATTCCATCAGACGAAGGACTTATCTCTGTACTTGTGTTACTAGATCTTAGTGCTGCATTTGATACCATTGACCATCATATCTTATTACAGGGATTGGGACATTTAATTGGCATTAAAGGGACTGCTCTAAACTGATTTAAGTCCTATTTATCAGATCAATCTCAGTTTGTTCATGTTTTTTTTTTTTTTCGTAAATATTATTATTGTTTTAGAGAAGGTATATTGTACAGTGCAACAGTAAAATGACAATTGTACAAAGACACCCTTCTATTAACCCCATTCCAACCACAACAAACCCTTATGCCGAGAAAAAGTAATTAAATAGTTAACAAATAATAAATCAAATTAAGAGAAAAAAAAAAGTATATACAAAGTAAACAAATATACAATACAATTTAAAATAGACAAAAACACCTTTTTTTTTGTTACTCCTGGTAACGTATAATGTAGTCCTTTTGCTCCACCATCCCTATGTCACCAGCAGTTATGAAGAGGGAAGAGCAGCGAGTCCTTCAAAGTAGTGCAGTAAAGGGTACCAAGTTTTGTAAAATTTTCTTGATGTTCCTCTGAGGGAGAATTTGACTTTTTCTAATGTTAGAAACATCATAATGTCGGAAAGCTACCTGGCTTTTGGTGGTGTAGATGATTTCCACTCTAAAAGAATTCTCCTTCGTGCTATTAGGGTTGCAAAAGAAACAACACTCTCTCTGCTATTGGACATGACAATATCGTCGCTCTGCACCCCAAACACAGCCAAAGTAGGGCTAGGTTGTAGATTTAAACCAAAGGCTTCATTTAAGATCTTAAAAATTGATGTCCAAAACTCTCTTAACCTAGAACATGACCAAAACATGTGGAGTAGATCCGCCCGGTCTGTTCTGCACCTATCACAAATGTCATCCGTGTCGGAGTATATTTTGGCCAGCCTAACCTTACTGTAGTGCATACGGTGAAGGACTTTAAATTGAATCAAATTCAAACGAGCGCAGGAAGAGGTTCCATTCACCCTGTTTAGAGCCCTGTCCCAAACAGCATCTGATATATTTGTCCCTAATTCTTCTTCCCATTTTGCTTTTGTAGGGTCCATGGATACACTATAAAGTGACATGATTGAATTGTATAGGGCAGAAATTTGGCCCCTTGAGGTCAGAGGGATCTGCAGTATATCCTCCAGACCAGAGTGTTCAGGCAATTGAGGGAATGATAAGACATGGGTTTGGATGAAATGACGAACTTGAAGATATCTGAAAAAACTGGACTTGGTGATGTTGAATTTACTGACCAAGTCCGCAAAACTGAGGAAAACGTTATTTGTGAAAAAATCTTTACAAGTAGTAAGGCCCATATTATCCCACTGTTTGAAAGTGTCGTCCATTGTAGCAGCTGGAAATAGATGGTTTTTACAGACAGGGCTTAGTATCGAAAGATCTGAGAGATTAAATGTTTGCCTAAATTGTATCCAAATCTTAAGTGTTGCGCTTACTACTGGACTGGAAGTGAAACGTGTTGGGGAGAGAGGGAGTCTTGACGTAATCAATGCAGCAAGTGATGCCAGTTTACAAAACTTGGCCTCTGCACTACACCAGTCTGCCTCAGGATGTTGAAACCAGTAAACAACTTTTTGTACGTTTGCAGCCCAATAGTAAATCATTAAATTTGGGAGGGCGAGCCCACCCCTCTGTCTTGGTCTTTCAAGAAATTTTTTACGCAACCTCGAAGTCTTACCTCCCCACAGAAAGCTTGAAAGCAACTTTTCTGTTGCTCGAAAGAAAGACTTTGGAAGGAAGACCGGAAGATTTTGAAATAAATATAGAAACCGAGGCAACACATTCATTTTAACACAGTTAACTCTTCCAGCTAAAGATAAATAAATGGTGCTCCATCGCTGGAGGTCTGATTTTAGTCTCCCAAGTATTGGAGTGAAATTTGCATCTAGCAAACCAGAGAAAGAGGGGGTGACATGGATTCCTAGATACTTAAATCCTGACTTTGATATACGAAAGGGCAAGTCTGTATCTTGTATTTGAAGCGCCTTCTCATTAATAGGGAAACACATGCTTTTTGAGAAATTAATTTTATACCCTGAAAAACTACCAAAGACCTCCAGAGTTTTCAAAATTATAGGTGTAGAGGACAATGGATCCGTTACATAAATTAAAAGATCATCAGCATACAAAGAGACGTATTCCACTCCCATCCTAATAATACCGTGTATGGATTGTGTGTTTCGAAGCTTTATTGACAGGGGTTCTATCGCTAGGACGAACAGCAACGGGCTGAGAGGGCAACCCTGACGCGTCCCTCTGGACAGAGAAAAATATTGCGAACACAAATTATTAGTGACTACTGCAGCCTTAGGGGACGAGTATAATAGTCGGACCCAGGATACAAATTTTGGACCGAACCCGAACTTGTCCAACACGGGGAAGAGATAGCCCCATTCAACCCTGTCAAAAGCCTTCTCTGCGTCAAGGGATACTACCACTTCTGGAGCAACTCCAGACGCTGGAGAGTGAATCACATTTAAAAGTCTACGGACGTTGACAAATGAATGGCGCCCTTTAATGAAACCTGTCTGATCAACTGAAATTATGTCTGGTATGACAGAACTTATTCTAACGGCCAGGGCTTTAGAAAGAATTTTAACATCTGCATTCAGCAAAGATATAGGCCTATAAGAGCTGCAGTCCATCGCATCTTTGCCTGGCTTAATAAAACTATGATAAGCGCCTCCGTGAGGCTCCGTGGGAGGGACGACTGTTCAAAAGAGTGGTTAAACATGTTGAGAAGCAGAGGTGTGAGCTGCGAGGAAAACTTTTTATAAAACTCAATTGGATTGCCGTCTGGCCCAGGAGTCCTACCGCTCTGCATGTCTTTAATTGAGATTTCTACTTCCTGTTTATTTAGAGGTCTTTCTAGGCTCTCTCTTTGGACTTGTGTAATTGTTGGAGTGTCCAAGTTTTCTAAAAATTCCGTCATATCAGAGACATTGTGGGGGAAGTCTGATTTGTATAGATCTGAGTAATATTTCTCAAAGGTGCTGTTGATTTCTTGGGGGTCCATTGTCACTTCTTGAGGCGCCCTCCTGACAGTAGGAATAAGTCTGGATGCAGATTTACCCTTCAACTGATGGGCAAGAAGGCGCCCTGCCTTTTCCCCGTGTTCGTAGAAAAATGCACGTGACCTTAACAAATTTCTTTCAATCTTTTCCGTAGACAGTAGATCATATTGTGCTTTAAGGTTCAATTTTTCTTTGTATAGCCCGGTCGTTGGAGTCTTTGAATATTGATGATCAATTTTCAAAATGGAATCGACTAGTTTTTCCTGTGTCCGCCTCCTGTCTTTATTTCGTGATGCTGAAAAAGATATTATTTGTCCCCTTAGTACCACTTTTAATGTTTCCCATAGTACGGATGGTGTTATAGAGTCCGTCTGATTAAATAAAAGGAAATCGTCTATTGATTGTGATACGTACTGACAAAAGTTTGTATCAGAAAGTAAAGTTGTGTTCAACCTCCAAGCAGACCTCGCGGGATAGTTAAGCGCAATGGAGATATCAAGTATGAGGGGTGCGTGATCCGATTCGACCATGGCGGAGTACTCTACAGATTTGATTGAAGGGAGAAGGTGTTTGTCGATAAAGAAGTAATCTATCCTAGAGTAGGACTGGTGCACATGCGAGAAATAAGAAAATTCTCTTCTGGAAGGATGCAGAAACCTCCAAGGGTCTATACAACCTATATGAGACATGAGGCTAGAGAGTGCTCTGGACATCTTTGATGTGATTGCGGTTTTCTGATTTGAGCGGTCCAAACCTGGATCCATCACGCAGTTCATATCTCCACCAAATATTAGACGATGTGTGTTCAAATCGGGCAACAAGGTCAGTATTTTCTTGTAAAAGTCAGCATCCTCCCAGTTGGGGGCATAAATGCACACTAAGGTCACCAGGGAGTGAAACAGACTACCTTTTACTATGATACACCGCCCTTGGGGATCTGAAATTATTTCTGAGGGCATGAATAATACCTTTTTATGAATTATTATTGCCGTGCCCCTGGCTCTGCTGCCAAAATTTGAGTGATACACCTGTCCTACCCAAGCCTTCCTAAGCAAAATATGGTCTTGAACACGGAGGTGTGTTTCCTGTAAAAATGCAATTTCGGTGTGGAGTCTTTTCAGATGTGAGAATATCTGGGCCCTTTTCACTGGTCCATTCATACCTCTAACATTCCAACTAGTAAAACGCACTGCAGATCCCCCTGCCACATTTCTACTTACTGGGCCACTCATTTCCTAAAATTTGTCTATTGAACCATAAGGGGTGGCAGAGCACGCCATAAAGTGTCATAAAAGGCCATAAGCTTGACATTGTAAAAAGCGAGAGAGAAAAAAAAAAAAAAAATAATAATAATAATAATTAAAAAAAAATAATAATAAAAAAAGACACATTACCCGGCAACCCATCCCTATTATACAACTAATGAACACTCTAGGTTCATCCTCTGAACTACGACGAACCGCAGCTTTAGCGCGAATCAGACTTCCAGTAGTCCTTCTTGCTATCTCAATATATTAGGCTCTTCCCAAACATAACACAGGCATATAAACGCACACAGTCAACAAGACGACTTGAGTTGCTAGCCGATAATAAACAACAATTAGGTTATTTTAAAATGGCATATTACCGCATCCAACAGAACATATAGAAGTGAACTTGTAGAACTTCACATTCCACTACAGGTAGTTCACCAATGCGTTTCACCTGCAGCGAGTGTCCTGGCGGCATGAAGACGTTACGTCCACAGTTCAGGACAGTCCTCAGAAGTAGTAGCCTTGACTACTTATGTGTAGCAACACGACGATCATAAAACTCCTGGGCCTCCTCTGGTGAGGAGAAGATGAGCGTTTGGTTTTCAAATTGAACTCGAAGGCGTGAAGGGTATAGCAAACTAAACCGAACGTTCTTTTCATACAGCAGCTGTTTAATGCTCTTTAATGCAGCACGTTTCCTCGCCAGGCCCGCCGACAAGTCCGGATAGATCCTAAGTTTGGATCCCTTGTACTCCACATCATGAGTTCGGGCCCATCGCAATACCTTTTCCTTATCCTGGAATCGGTGGAAGCAGATCACCAAGGGACGAGGAGGCCGACCCTCTTGTGGCTTTTGGCCGAGAGAGCGGTGTGCCCGCTCCAGGTCGGGGGGCTTTGCAAAGACGCCTTCCCCTATCACTTCCACAAGCATCTCGGACACAAATTTTACCGTAGATTGGCCTCTTTCGCTGTCTTCTGGGACGCAGTTTGTTCATGTTAACGATGAATCCTCTGTGCGCGCTAAAGTTAGTAATGGAGTCCCACAAGGATCTGTGCTCGGTCCAATCCTGTTCACTTTATATATGCTGCCTTTAGGAAATATTATCGGGAAGCACTCCATAAACTTTCATTGTTATGCAGATGATACTCAATTATATTTGTCGATCACGCCGGATGAAACTAATCAATTACCTAAACTTCAAATGTGCCTTCAGGATATTAAAACCTGGATGACCTGTAATTTTCTAATGTTAAACTAAACTAACCTCCGTGACGCATTGTCAAAAGAGATAGTTAATCTGGATGGCATCACCCTGGCCTTTCAGCACCGCTGTGAGGAACCTTGGAGTTATCTTTGATCAGGACATGTCCTTTAATTCCCACATAAAGCAAATTTGAAAGATTGCCTTTTTTCACCTAAGTAATATTGCAAAAATCAGGAATATCCTGTCAGAGGGATGGGTCTCTCTCTTTCTCTCACCATCTCCTCTAGACAGAGGGATGGATATCCCTCTCTCTCTCTCTCTCTCTCTCTCTCTCTCTCTCTCTCTCCCTCTCTACCTCTCACACACACACACCTCCTCTAGACAGAGGGATGCCAGAGCAGCGCAGCAGGTCTGGCAGATCTCTCTCTTTCTCTCACCATCTCCTCTAGACAGAGGGATGGATATCCCTCTCACACACCCACCTCCTCTAGACAGAGGGATGGGTCTCTCTATCTCTCTCTACCCATCTCCTCTAGACAGAGGGATGGATCTCTCTCTCTCTCTCTCTTCCCATCTCCTCTAGACAGAGTGATGGGATCCGGTTGGGGAGAGTTCTAGCCTGACCAGGCTCCTCTCTTTACCCTGTCTCTCTTAGTTATGCTGTAATAGTTTTAGACTGCTGGGGGACTTCCTTTGACAAACTAAGCTCCTCTCTCATCTATCTATCTTTCTATCTTTACATTTGTTTGCATCCATGTCCCAGAAATGCCTGTTACTAACCTTGCTCCGAGGAGTCATTCCCCGGAGTCCTTATGTTCTCTTTTGCCCAGCATGTTTCCCTGTATCAGGGGGGCAGCAAAAATCAGGGTAGCAGCTGTCGCCATGGTCCCGTTACCTATTCTATGATGCCATGTTACATCCTGCTACGCTCTGCAATGCCCAGCTACGTCCAACTACGTCCTGCTGTGCCTTGTAACGCTGCACAGTGCCCTGCTATGCTACTGTAACCGATTGGTTAAAGGTTGCTCACGTGAGCTGTCACATGACCAAGGCGGAAATAAAGGCTCCGCCTGTAAGAACTGACGGTCTCTTTTTATGCTGCTGCTACCTAGCGTGCTGGGTTCGGGCCAAGCGTTTGCGGTGTGTCGTGTGCGGGTCTCTGTATGATACAGCCAAGGTGAGTTTTGTGACATGTGTTGCACGTTGCCAGATAGCTATAAAGGTTACTAATGTCTGTCTGTTTTGTTCATGCAGCCAAGCCAAGCACGCAGAGTCCTAGTGTCACTGCTGTTTTGCCTCATTACAATTGTTTTGCTTTAGTCAGACTGTTTTGTCTACCTTGGAATATTTTATTCACAACTTTTAACTTATAAGCGCCTGTGTTTTAGTTTGTTTTATGCGTTATTGATTGTGTTGTACGGTGGTTTTGGGGAGAACGGTGGTCCAGGTCTGAGTGTGTTTGTCCTAGCAACTTTTTACTAGGTCATAGGGTTGATGAAATTAATGGTTATGGCGATTGGTGGGTAACAGGTGGTGAAGTATAACAAACTGATTTTAAGTATATTGCATGGTTTTAGTGTTATTTGCATGTGGTGTTTTTATTGATAGTATTTATTTAGTTATATAATCCACCTGCTGCCACTGTAGCAACCAGTAGTTTTAATAAATTCCTTTTCTAACTTTATTAAGTACTTTTACCAGACTAACCTGACTTCTCCCGGGCCCTAAACTTATTGCATTAGTTGTGTTTATTATTTGTTCTTTTATAGTAAATGTTTAAACAAATGTTTTTTTTTTTTTGAATGTACAATAAATCATTTACATAGTTAAACCTAACCCCGCCTCTGATTACTCAAAGTGCTGTCTTGACAGTATTGGCTTCATTTTGGCCAGCTGCCTGAAGTGGAAGAAACTTGATTTGACAAAGCCTTAATCTTTATATGTGGTATCGTACATTAGACTGAATCACTGATTGACGAAATGTATTGCCTGTGGCTCTGCTTTGAATACGAAGAACCAGACGTGAGTCAACACTTTTTCAACTGGCAAGGCTATTTTATTCACTTTGAACATCAGTTCAAAGTGTTCCACAACGTTACTGAAGTAATTCAAACTTTCTTCTCTCCCATCCAGTCTCTAATGGACTTGAGGTTGTAGCAGGCAGTGGACCAAACCATTGTGAGATGGGGGGGGGGGGGGGGGGGGGGGGGGGGGGGGCATGAATTAATGTAGCCTACAATATTGGGAGACAAATTGAGTCAAATTAAACAGCTCATACTGCCGCATGAGCTGTTTGATGTCATGCATCAAAATAGAGCTTTGTTCCTTTGGGAGATTTTGAAGAAAATGGTACCGGTAATTACAATAAGTGCTGCGTATGTCACTCCTCTCGCTTTTTTTTCAACTCAAGACCCAAAAGAGAAATTTGGTGTCTCCCTGGAACCCGAATTTACAAAAATTCACCATGAATCATTATAACATCTACATTTTTAAACTGTGGACAAAAGACGGAACAAACCATGAATTTAAATGTATATGAAGTATATTTGTTCCATTATAAAAGTAAACAAAAGGTCTCTATTCTCCTTTCTGTGTCTCACCTCACCTCATCTCATCAGCAGATATTATGATGTACTAACCCACTTTGAAAAACGATGTTTAAGCCCACATTTATGTTAAACAACTATATACCACACCCATTATGTAAATCAACTCTCTGTATGCACCCACTTAATAAAACGGCCGAGCAGGGAATAAAATTGTTTGAAGACTGCTGAATGCATTTCAGCTTTATTCCCCTTTGCCAAAGAAAACCAAGTCTTGTGTCCGTGAGTAATTTTTCCACTCAAGTCCTCAAACCCAACAAAGGGAGTAGCGGGCGGGTTAGCTCATTGTTGATGAGGGTTGTTGAGGGTGGCAGGCACAGGAGGGGAGGGGGGGAGGGAGAGTAGGCCAGGGGAGGTGTGAAAGAGGGGGCTGGGTGACAGTATGGCACCTACCCCAGTGTCAGATGCGACCACCTCCATAACAAACTGGCGAGTGGGGTCGGGCTGCACCAGAATGGGGGCGGATGTGCAACAGTGTTTCAGCTTTTCAAATGCTGACTCAGCTCCATCATGTAGTCCTTGATGAACCTCCTATAAAAATTGGCAAACCCCAACAATCGCTGCAGTTGTTTTCGGGTTGAGGGAGCTGGCCCTCCCTTGACAGAGACTTTGGCTGGGTCCATCCGTAGCCCCCCCCTATATGTATGTGTTAGATACATGAAACTCACATTTCTGCATTTCTGATAACCCAAAGGGCATCACCAGATACTCGAAATGGCCCAAGGGTGTGTTAAAGGTGGTCTTCCATTCATCACCTTTACGGATGCATACCAGATGGTATGAGTTTCGTAGGTCCAGTTTTGTGACAATAGAAGTGCTAGAAGTGAGGGGGAAAATCAAAACTGATTTAATGGCAGAGAGTATTTGTTTTTCATAGTGATGTTGTTTAGGCCACAATAATCAATACAAGGTCTGAGGGTCTTATCCTTCTTTTTAACTCCTACCGGTGATGAAGATGGACAGCTGCCAGAAAGTCCCAAATGTAAACTTCCATCGCCTCAGTTTCCATGTGGGAGAGATTGTACAGGCAATTGTTAGGATAAGGGGTGCAAGGCTGGAGATCAATGGTGAACTGAGGTTTGAGCAGAATACAAACAGTTATAGTGAAAAAACTTGCTTCAGGAAACAATTTTACCCGTATACCAAGAACTAAGGGCGTCTGAGGGAAGTCAATGATATGCAATCCAATCCTTTCTTGATGATTTCCAGACACATGGAGGCAACAGGTATAGCCTGACGAGTAACACACGTCATTAATTGTCCATCAAGGCCTTTAGCTTGCAGCGGACTGTCAAGAGATGCAGTCTTAATGTCCAATTGGTGAGCAAATTCCCCGTCCAAAAAACTCTCAAAACGGATAATCTCAAGGTCAGAAGGAGAAGAACTTGCTGTTCGGCTCACAAAAGCTTCTCCCATCAATGGTGAGCCGGTCCTTTTACCAAACGAACACAACAGGAAGAGACAAAATGTCCTGTCTGACCACAATACAGACAAGCTTTAGCCTGCATACGGCGTGTACGCTCCTCGTGAAGGACAATCGTGCACGTCCTACCTCCATGGCTTCGGGTTCGTGAAGAGGCCGGGAAGAGTTTGTGGACAATGGACAGGTAATATAGCGCTGACACTCTTCTCAAGGCAACGCTCCCAAACCCGGTTATCCACTCTGATAGCGAGCAAGTCCAGTTTATCCAATGTGTCAGAGTCCTCATGTGACATCTTTCAGAGTTCCCGATAAAGCATTTATGAACATTCCTTGCAATGCCTCGTCATTTCAACCACTCACTGCTGCCAAGGTCCGAAACTCTACGGCCATCCCTACCACGCTGCGTGATCCCTGCCGAAGAGAAAACAAACGTTTAGTAGCCTCTTTACTTCGTACAGGGTTGTCAAAAACTTTTCTCATCTCTGAGGTGAAGGCAGCGTAAGAGTGGCAAACAGCTGATTGACTCTCTAAGACAGCTGATGCCCAAGAACGGGCTGAGCTGGTAGTTGAGTTGATGAGGTACGCAATGCGAGATCTGTCAGTGGCATGGGAGAGGGGCTGTTGCTCAAACACTTATGAACATTGTACCAAAAAAATCCCCACAGGCACCAATATCACCAATATAACGCTCGGGAGCAGGAACAAAAGGCTCTCTGACCTGAGAAGGTGGTGCGGCGAAAACACGCGGAGGGACAGTTGGTATTTCTTGAACGGGGGGTGCAGCATTAACTTGGGTGGTGAGGACAGATACTTGGTCAGTGAGTAGTCGCACCTGGTGGAGCAACATCTGTCTGTCATCCAAAATAGCATTAAACAGGGAATCATGTTTACCGAGTATTATTTGATTGGCTATGGCCGTCCATATCTGATTGATATCAGATGTGGTCTTAATGTTACTGTCTACTGGTACTGGTAGAACTAGTTTGAATCCAAATGCAGACAACAACGCATAACAGCTGTTATATATTTAAAGGTTATTTTTTTATGTTTTATTTTGAGGGTCTTCAACATCCTGTATCAGCTAGCGGTTGGCCGAATTAGCTGTCAGCTAAATAACGTTAGCTACTTTCAATCAGAGGTGCAGAGTGGTTTATGGGATGAATTGTTCCTTTGTTAGATAATGTAAGTATGTACACAGTCTTGTACTTTTGACTTTGTTGGGATTTTCTGCTTTTTCACTCGAAAGTTTCTGTTTTTTTACTCAAAATGATATGTTGCATGTTTATGAGTCACGTGATAGCTGGTGAGCCAAAGGCATTGTCTAAAACTCTTTATATACAGATTTTTCAATGGAAGAAATTAATGAAAAAATGTACTCTCATGGGAGGGGATGATGAGCTCTATGCCTCCACCAGGAAACGTCAACGAGACATCGGCTTAGTTGGCAAATATCCATCCAATGCTCCTCGCACTGAACCCACACAGATTCTAAAAGTCTGTATGATCAGGTTAAATTAGTGAAAAAGGGTGCAAGTCCCCAAATCCTGTTAATTGCCTTTTTGGCATCAGACGTTTTGACTTGTATTTGACTTGTAGGACAAGCACAAGTGTTTCTGTTGTGGCAGTACTTACAGTGATGCATACAGTGTAAAATCTGGGGCGCAGACTGTATTATGAATTTTTCACTGCTCATTTGTACTTACTCACTTATTTACAAATTAACAACAAGGTATGTGTTCTCCCATTCTTACGCATACTTACAGAACATAAACAACACAGAATTTGGTATGTAATATATAATTGTTTCTATAATATAATTTACATTAAACTGTAAATTTCTAAATGACTTTTTTTTTTTTATTTCCATTGCAAATAACCACAAATGAGTCTACATAAATGGTATCTAAGCAATTAAAAAATGCAACTAATAATACTTTGTTACTTACTAACCCACCTCCCTACAGACTGAGCTACTGCCACTCCCATTACTGCATCTGAAAATACAAATTAAACACACAAAAAATCCACAGAAAAATAAAAAAGGAAAATAAAGTAATCTTTTAATCTGCCCGGTGTTGTGCATTTGGCCACATGTACTCGTCCACATCCTTCCTGATATCATCTCTGGTAAAGCGTTTTAGGAAGTGGGATGTCTAGGCATGCACCATCTAATGTTTCCAGGCATTCTTCTCCCTTGTCCTGGTACTCGGCTTCCTCTCCCTATCTATATTGTACATTTCCACACAAGATCAGCCCAAAGCTGTCCTCTTTTATTTACTACCATATGGTGTAAATACATGGGATTGAAAAAGCCTCAATACTTGAGTGTGTTTTAAATAGAGAGACAGATTGTTATTGATCCCAAAAATTTCCTAGATGGGAATCAGCTGTGATTGAGCTATTTGCATAACATTCAGTAGCAATATAATACAATGCAGTGGATACATTTGTGTTTCAATTTACAATATTACAATATTACAATATAACCAGCTGTTCACTTTGACTTTATAAGTAAGGTTTAGAACATGATGTTATCTGCACTGACAGACAGTGTTAAACCATTTGTAAATTTGTCAGTAAAACAGATCAAGCACTTTAAATTTGTGTTAATTGTAGCGTATGCATTTTGTGTCAAGGCAACAAGAAATGTGTTACCAAATGCCTACACAGAGGGATGTTGTGTTAACTGTGTTAAGAGTTTAGGGAAATTGATAAAACTATTGAAAAAATTGTCATTGCAGTTGTTTTAAACAGTTTAAAAATGGAATTGTTTGTTTTTTCATGGTTGATGCATAGTTTTATAAAACTATGTGGAATAAGCGTATCTTTTTTATAGACTATTTTATAAAGAGAAATGAAAAAAACAGGCTGGAGATAGGTTTGCCATTTTGATGGCACGTTTTTTATTTAGCGTGGTGGCAATCTTTATCACTTGCTAGTCAAATCCCCGAATTGCACATGGTTGTTGCGTCATGCCACGCTGAGAAAACAACCCACGCTCAGAACAATGGTACAGCCTGTGGGTGCCTCGAGTTTCGATCCTCCTGTGCGCAGATGTGCATTCTTTACAGTATGCCTCAGATTTAAATCAGTTTAGATAATAAATTAAATAAATAAATAAATAAAAAATAAACAGAGATTTAAGGCACCAAATAACGCTTCGTTAAAAACAGCGTTTTAGAGGGGTATCAAGGTGTAGGGGCGAGGTTATTTTGAGCGTCAAAGACTAATATTCTGCATTCTAATACACTTGATGCACCAATTTATGGTAGGAACACCTTTACTCATCCTCTGAGAAGGAAAATACAGATGGAATTCCAAATATGCCAACACTATGATGGAATATAAAAGCCGTAAGAGGCCTTAAAAGAGGGATTGAAAACGTTGACACTAAAGCAACGAGGACGGGAAGGGAGGATACTGGATGTTCTGCAGTGTTAGATTAGTCATACTGCTTTTACCTGGGTATCACTTAGACTACACACTGATACAGAACCATGAAATAGGCTAAATAAAACACACCTGTTGTTTGGTTTCAAGAGATCACTTTGCGCCTTTGTTTTTTTTTATTTTACAATTTCTTTATTAAATCATTGTTGCTGGGGTGTTCAATGCTGCCTGCCAACCACTTTCTAAAGACAGGAAATGAATCACTGCAGACCAAAATATCAGAGGAAATAAACAAATCTGTGATGCGGTTTCTGTTGTTTTTTACAGTTATCAAACAAACACAATAATAAATACCCTAATTTATTATTATTATTGTTTATTATTATTCATTTGTTACCAAAAGTCTTCTATACGCCCAGAGTGCGCTTGTAGGCATAAAATAGGCGATCGCTAAAACAACCCAGATTTGTATTTTTATTTTTTCAGGCCTTCCACTATACAGACCTGCTCACAACTTCTTACTGAATAGGGGACGCGGTTCTAGGATAATCACGTTAGGCTATTTAGTTAACGTAAATAATATAGGCTGTATCCTATGCATAAATCAGAAATATACAATTGCATTCAAAAGCTGTGACATGAACATAACTCTCATATTCGACCGATGCCTCTCTCTCTTTCTTTCTCTCTCTCTCTCTCTCTCTCTATGTTTACGCCGACAGCATTAGTCAGCGACGCGGTCTAACGGCAGCTCGGGATTGAAATTCATTAGTCAGCATCATGTCAATATCATCATCATCATCATCATCATCATCAACAAGAACTTTATTCAGAAAAAAACAGGCACTTGTCTTTTTTAATGTATGTTGGATGCATACAACATACATTAAAAAAAGACAAACATATATAGAGAAATAAAAACTAAAGAAACCCCACAATACTGCATTTCTATAAAAGACACTCATAGCCTACCAGTGTTTCGATAATGACAATTATGTTATATATGGCAACTAAACCTACACATTTTGCCAGCACTATAACCATGCTGTTCTGGGAGACGTTCAGGCGAAAAATTAATTTGTGCGTCAGCCTCTAGGATGTCCTGATATGCCACAGTACTGTAGCCAAATCAAAACCAATGAGGATAATTGGGGTTGTATTTATTAATGAAGCCTCAGCCTTCAAATAAAAACAAAAAAATTACAAAGCCATCACTTTTGCATTGAAAATAAAATACAAATAATGAAATGTTACTGGCTACATCAAATTACACAAACTAACAATCATAAACCAGAGTATTACTGACAACACTTTCAGAGATAAACTTGTTGTACCTGAACTAAAGAAAAACTGCACTCTGATGGAAGACAGACATAAAGTGCAAGCTAGGATTTGGTTAAACCATTGGTTGAACTTGGTAAATTATTTAGCCCCCTTCCCTCTTTGTTAGCATGCTTAAATGTCATATGTTGACATATTAAATTCAATACTACAGTCTTCATCCTATAGCACCCAAAGTGAGCTCACTACAACCTCTCATACAACCAAGTGAAATCATGGTGAACCCCCGATACATTTCTAACAAGTTTGATGTTTCAAATTAACCGATCAGAAATGATTAAACACGTTCCGTTTGA
This sequence comes from Etheostoma cragini, assembly GCF_013103735.1. Taxonomy (NCBI): domain Eukaryota; kingdom Metazoa; phylum Chordata; class Actinopteri; order Perciformes; family Percidae; genus Etheostoma; species Etheostoma cragini. The sequence continues at coordinate 12,025,195 of NC_048409.1, forward strand.
CAGCACTAAATGGCACGATCATTTTCTTAATCATCTGGTAAGGATGATCCCTCCCTAGGTGGAGGTGTTTATATCTCCAACTATTGATAGCTGACTATTTCTCTAAGATAAGGATAGAAGCAGCCTGGCACTCAGGCCCACTTGCTGACGTGGAGTTAACTCTGCTGTCTGTCCCTCATCGTGGCCAGGCTGTGGATGCAGGCTCAGCTTCCACTTGGTCCTCTACACTCTGGCTAAGTGCTTGGATGACATCACTGCTGTTGCACAGCTCTGTGAGCTTTTTGCATTTTGCTGTCAGTCTTGGGAGACTTGGCCCTTTTTTCTTTGAATTTTTCACATCCACCTTTCTCCATACGTTTTCTACAAGAGCCTGGTGATAGCCAGACTAGTAGACCTTCTCTTCTTCCTCAGTTTTTTTTTGTTACACGCAGAATATAAGTGACCGTATTAGCTCTCTCTCTCTCTCTCTCTCTCTCTCTCTCTCTCTCTGTTTACACCCACAGCATGATTGGGTAACATAAATATGTAGGTTACATTCTTCCATCACCCACTGCAATCTCACAACAGTTCGTGATTGAAATGCACTAGTCAGCAAAACCTAATTTTCATGTTCTCCCCGTGTTTGCGTGCGTTTCCTCCAAGTGCTCCGGTTTCTTCCCACCATAAAGACATGCATGCTGGGAAACTATAGGACTACAACTGAAAACAAGCCGACTGGCTAACACTGGCTGGCGCATTTACACAAAAGTTGATTAATGTTATATATAATAAAGTTGAGTAATCTGCATTACTATAAAACACATTATATCAGTGTTTCCATAGTGACATCCATATTAAACTGCACCTGTGTCAGAAATGTTGACGTTAATCCGATTTACGGCGTGGCCTTTCAAAGTTTGCATTTAGAAGCCTTAATTACAGCGCCACCATGTGGCCGATTGGGTTCATATTTCCATAGAAGTATATGCACAAGATTTGCAGTCATTCCCTCAAGTTTCATATTTCTAGCTCATTCCAACGCACACGCATTTGACAACAAATAGTAATAATAACTAAAAGACAAACATAGAAGGGTTCTACCGTAAAAATAATATTAAAAATATTAATAACTAGAATTTCAAACAGTCATGACGGGTTCCGCCATGACTACACAAGTTAGCATCGGCGAATCAGGGAGCTCACAAAAGTGGAACCGGAAGCGTAACACAGGGAGGAAAACATCGGGAAATATTGACAGGTGCAAGCAGCAAGGTCGGCGGTACATTGCCGTTGCAAATATCCCAGAGCCTTAAAGGATTTTTGACAACCTCTGGTCTGATTTTCTATAACAGCTTGTAAAACATAAACCCTGTTGTCCATTGTCAACATGAACATGAACATCATTTATTTCAGGAAAATCTGGGCTATTAGAATATTTTTGCTGCACTGAGTTCGCTTGAATGTTAAAAAGGTTGTAGGATCGACTACAAAAGAATAAAGACGATTGAATGAATGAGGAAAAAACGGAACACGAATCTCTATGTTGATATCACACTGTGAGGGACCAAGCAGTTAAGGAAGAGGAGTCACAAGGGGAGTTCAAAAGTAAGGAAAAAAACATCATTACAACCAAATAAAGAAGGTTTTTGGACCTGTAAAAGAGGTCAAATAAACAGACGATAACTACAGCTCTGAACGTAAGACTCAAAACAAATACAACTGACCTACTAACAAAGAAACAAAGGGGACTTATACTGTATATTGCCTGATCAGATCAATTTTAACAAAAGGGAGACTATCATTTTCTGGAAATTGTTTTTAACTCCTTACTAGTGTGGCACTTTGAGATTTCATTTGAAATGTAAAATGTATTATTATTATTATTATTATTATTATTATTATATTTATTATTATTATTATTATTATTATTATTATTATTATTATATCAATAACACTACTACAGAAACACAAATAATGCAAAACCTACCTAAAAAACTTATTCCAAATAAAATGTACTTTAACTTATCTTTACTCAACAAAAAATGCTCAATTTATAAATCTAAACCCCCAAATATCTAAGGAGATAATAAAGCTACATTAAACATTATAACTCATATAAAGGACAAATTATTTACATTAGTTGCACAACCACCCCAAAAAACTCTGGGCTTCTAGGCTGGATACAAAACCTTCTGTAAGGGATAGGAAGACAACAAAGAAATCAGCAGCTGTTAGCTTTTAGCTCCAACAGACAGATTATTTGTTCTAGTTATATTATTAAGTTATAAAGTTACGAATCTGAAGTGCCAACAATCACCACAGTTTGCGTGTTTACAGCGTGTATTGTGGCAGAAATATTGCAATTCTCCCATTATGTTGAATTGAGTTTTTAGACAAAACCAATAAACACTGATATTAGCGCCTCCTAAAGGCCAATCCTCGCCAAATCTGGAACAGAGCATCGGAGAGGCATGTTTGTTAAGCAGTTTTGATGATATGGGTCACAAAGCCATGTTGACGTGTTTGCGTTGGGACGGGTTGGAACGTGTGTCTGCGTACACAGGAAAATGCTATTGAGAGCATGTGCGCAAAATAAACGGTCAGTTCCCGGACCAAAGAGACGATGGTGGTCTGTCATTTTTCCTCCCGTGCATATAGGTGCTATGAATGCTAGTTAACCACTTTGCTGTCTGTTTCATCGATAGACTGCTGCAGGAATGTCTAACGATACAGATTATGGGCCCAGAGGTGGTTCAGACTCTTATTAAACGGTGATGAGAAGAATTATGAACTTTGGGAAACGAGGTTCCTCGCACACATGGAGTTGCGTGGCCTCAGAGAGGTTATCCTGGAGATAGATGAGGAAGACAAACTGACTCTCGACAAGGCCGTGACCATGTGAAGAAAGTCGATGGAGATACGGAGGCAGAGCCTACATCTTTCTGTTTCTTCAAGCTGAGTGACTGTTCCACACAAAGAGGGAATACGAAGGGTCTCATGGTCGACTGCGGCGCTACAGCACACATGATCAACGACGGCAAAAAGTTCCAAACAGTCGTCGAGAGTTTCAAACCAGAGGACCAATCATTGAGCTGGCAGACGGAACAAAGGTGAGCAGGATGGCGAAAATGAGGGGAGACGCCGAACTCTACATGTTGGACAGCGAGGGACGACGAGTGAAAACGAGGCTCAAGCAAGCACCCTACATCCCATCATTTCCACAAAACATCTTTTCAGTGAAAGCGGCAACAGCCTCTGCAGAGGTCCACTTCAAGGACGGAGATAACTGGCTGTTCCACAAAGACGGTACCAAGTTCAAAATGGATGTGTATGGTAGGCTGTATTACCTTAGCACTGTAGAAAATGAAAATGTTGATGAAGTGTACGGTCATGACATTTAAACGTGGCATAGAATACTTGGTCATTGTAATTTTCATGATGTTGCAAAATAAGAAAAGGTTTTTAAAGGGATGTTGATAAAAGGGAAACATGACAGGTCCAATCAACACTGTGAAATATGCACACAGGGAAAATTTACATAAAACAGCAACAGACAGGCAGATGCTAAAGTTACAGCTGTACTAGAGCGAGTACACACAGACCTATGCGGCCCTATAGAACTATATAATATAAAGATGGATACAGATATGCAATAGCATTTACCGATGGTTACAGCGGGATGATTTTTCCATACTTTATCAAAGCCAAGAGTGACACAACAAAAGCTACAGAAAAATTAATAGCAGACGTAGCCCCAAATGGAAAGATAAAGTGCATACAGTCTGATAATGGCACAGAGTATACCGGGCAAGAGTTCCAGTCTTTACTTAGGAGTAACAGGATTAGGGCCGAGACAAGTGCACCCTACTCACCTCATTATCAGCATGCTATTGGAGAGTAACCTCCCAAAGCAATTATGGACATATGCTGTACAGACAGCAGCCCAAATCCGCAACAGGTGCTACAGTAAGCAACTAGAGCAGACACCTTACCGTGTTTTCACAGGTAAAACACCTAATCTTTCTCACATGAAGATATTTGGCTCTGAATGCTACGTGTATAAGCAGGATAAGAAGAAGCTGGATTCTAGGTGTGATAAGGGGATCTTTGTCGGCTATGATAAATATAGTCCAGCATATAACGTGTCCTATCCTTAGACAGGAAAAGTCCCTAAACATAGGCTGGTGAAATTCCTCACCAAAGGTAGCACAGATAGCCAGACTCAGACAGATTTTGACGTGAGGGATGACCTTGAGAATTATGACCATACACCACCAAAGATAGTCACCCAGGGTCAGGGACAGCCTAAACAGAGTAAGGAGTCTAGTGTTGAGGAGACTGCTGAGGCAGGTCTGACCCACACAGACAGTACTCAAAGAGAACATGGAGAAAGAAGGTACCCTACGAGACAGAAAAAGGCTCCAGAATACTTAAAGGACTACCAGTGTATGGCTGAGTACAACAATAACGAAAGTGAAAATGTAGATTATTTCTACAGAGTGGCTTATGGTGTACCCAAAACATTTAGAGAGGCTGTGGACTCTCTGAAGTCAAAAATGTGGATTGAAGCAATAAAAGAGGAGATGAACTCTTTGACAGAGAATGAGAATTTCACTCTGACACCACTGCCAAGAGGCAAACAAGCAGTGGGAGGTCGATGGGTATATGCAGTGAAAGAAAGCCCAGAAGGATCTGAGACCTGTAAAGCAAGATTTGTTGCAAAAGGATATGTTCAAGTAGAAGGGATTGACTATAAAGAGACTTTTTCACCGACAGCCAACATGACCCCTGGAATATGGAACAACCAGAAGGTTTTGAGGTCAAGTCAAAGACAGGAGAACATTTAGTGTGCAAACTCAGTCATTGTACAGTTTAAAACACTCCGGGCGGAACTGGAACATGTTACAGCATGACCAGCTTACAAAGAATGATGTTGTACAAAATAATGCTGATCATTGTGTTTACAGTGGAGAAGCTGACAACGAGAAAGTGATTTTGTTGGTATGGGTAGATGACTTAATCATAGCTGCGAGTAACAACCACTTACTCAGTGACGTAAAAGACATGCTGAAGAGAAGGTTTAAGATGAAAGATATGGGTCCACTTAAACACTTTCTGGGTATTGACTTTAACCAGCGTGAAGGAGAGATCAAAATGACCCAAAAGAGACACATAGAAAAGATATTAGCAAAATTTGGAATGTCTGAATGCAAACCGGGAGCCACCCCATGTGAGCAAAAGTTAAACTTTGACAGTGAGGGTGAAGTCATTGACTCAACAGGATACAGAGAGATGGTAGGTAGCTTGATCTACATTATGACATGTACCAGACCTGACCTGAGCAGGGTTGTTAGTAAACTATCAAAACACCTAGCAGAACCAAAGCAACAGCATTGGGCTTCAGTAAAACACCTACTGAGGTACTTAAAGGGTACTAGAGATCAATAATTACACTACCAGAAATGTGAGGAGAGCCTACAACTTGAGGGATACATTGATGCTGATGGGCATCTGAGATAAGTGATAGGAAGAGCACAACTGGATACTGCTTTAGTTTAACTGAGAATGGTCCAGTTGTATCATGGAAGAGTAGTAAATGTAAATATAGAGCTTTTCTAGTCTTAACAACTACTCAAAGCGCTTTTACATCATACAGGATACATTCACCATTCACACACATTCATACACTGTGACCGAGGCTGCCGTACAAGGTGCCACCTGCTCATCAGATAAACATTCACACACATTCACACTCCATTGCGCAGCAATGGAGGCAACTCGGGGTTCAGTGTCTTGCCCAAGGACACTTCGACATGGGAGTGCAGGGCCAAGGGATCAAACCACCAACCTTCTGATTGGCAGGCAACCGCTCTGCCTCTGAGCCACAGCCTGTAGCAAACAGCCTACGGTTGCACTTTCCACCTGTGAAGCCGAGTATATGGCACTAGCAGCCACTACTCAAGAGAGTATGTACCTTGTACAGCTACTTAAAGGAATAGATAGTAGTAACCAGCATGTACCAGTCAAGAATTATGAAGACAACCAGGTGGCGATAGCTTTATCTAAGAACCCAGTATGCAGACAGAGAAGCAAACACGTAGATATAAAGTACCATGTTGTACGGTCTGCACACACAGAAGGGAAGATATCTATAGTCCAATACAAAAACTGACTAAGTGCATTGAACACATTAATGGCTGGATGTGCCAGAACTTTCTGAATCTAAATGAAGGAAAAACTGAGGTGGTTGTTTTTGGAGAAAAAGAGGAACGATTAAAAGTCTGCGCTCAGCTGCAAGCAACAATATTAAAAACAACAGACAAAGCCAGAAATCTTGGTGTAGTCAAGGACTCTGACCTGAATTTTAACAGCCACATTAAGACAATTACAAAGTCAGCCTATTATCACTTAAGATGACATCAAGGGTTAAAGGACTCATGTGTCAACAGGATTTGGAAAAACTTGTCCATGCTTTCATCTTTAGTAGACTTGACTACTGTAACGGTGTCTTTACAGGTCTCCCTAAAAAATCACTCAGACAGCTGCAGCTGATTCACAACGCTGCTGCTCGGGTCCTCACTAAGACCAAGAGAGCGGATCACATCACTCCTGTCCTGAAGTCCTTACACTGGCTTCCTGTGTCTCAAAGACTTGATTTCAAAGTACTTTTGCTAGTTTATAAATCACTTAACGGTTTAGGTCCAAAATACATTTCAGATCTGCTACTACAATATGAACCACCCAGACCTCTCAGGTCATCTGGGACAGGTCTACCTTCTGTCCCCGGAGTCAGAACTCAACAGGGTGAAGCAGCATTCAGTTTCTATGCTCCACATATCTGGAATAAACTCCTAGAAACCTGTAGATCCGCTGCTATTCTCAGTTCTTTTAAATCAAGGTTGAAGACCTTTCTTTTTGATGTTGCCTTTCTTTAAATGACTGTTAATTGCTTTAATGTTTGATTTCTTATGCTGCACTCTGTTTTTTATTCTTGTGTTTTATCTGACTTAATGTTTCTATTTTTTAACTATTTTTTTCTATTCAAGTGTTTTATCGTTTTTAATGCTTATGATTTTTAACTGTTTGTACTTGTGTTTTATCTGTTTAACTGATTTTGTGTAAAGCACTTTGAATTGCCCTGTTGCTGAAATGTGCTGTATGTACAAATAAAGCTGCCTGGCCTTGCCTTGCCTAGAATATTGCCCTACTGAAGACATGGTAGCGGATGTTCTTACCAAACCAGTGAAAAAGGTTAAGTTTGAGAGGTTCAAGGGATATTTGTTAGGAGAGAAATGTCAACTGTCAAAATGTAAATGTTATGAAGTTTGTAGACTACTGCCAATATGTTGGATGTTTCATTTTGGAGTAAGCACATATATATATATTTTTTGTTTGTTTACCACTATAGAGGGATGTAAACATGTGTTTGAGTGGCAGTGTTAAGCATTTTGATGATATGGGTAGCAAAGCCATGTTGACGTGCTTGCGTTGGGACGTACGTGTGTCTGCGTACACTGGAAAATGCTTTTGAGAGCATGGGCGCAAAATAAACGGTCAGTTCCCGGACCAAAGAGACGATGGTGGTCTGTCATTTTTCCTCCCGTGCATATAGGTGCTATGAGTGCTAGTTAACCACTTTGGTGGCTGTTTCATCGATAGACTGCTACAGGAATGTCTAACGCTACAATGTTAAACACTGCCCACACGTTCTGTGTTGATACCATTTAAGTTGGCCGAGATATGATATGATATGCGTTTTGGTAGCTTGCCAGAGAAAATCTGTCTGGTCGTCAAAATGTGCACACGTTAACATAGCAAAATTCTGTGAATAACTTCATGTCGTGGCCATCTGTAGATGATACACACCAGGTTTCGTTCAGATCTGTTGAACGGCCTTTGAGTTATGCGCAAAGACATGTTTGACGTCATTGTAGCGTCACCTAGTTGTCCACATGTGTAATATTTAGTTAATTAGTTCAACTACCCATCATACATCTTCCCTGTTAATTTCCCGTAATTCACTTAAATGTAAGTGGTTCATCCAAACTTGGTCCTTCAACCAATCAACACCCGAGGCCAATATCACGAGATTCAGTTGGATCCAGGGAACGCGTGGATATATTATGTTGTTGACTTAGGTCATGGAGCAGGGCCACGCTTAAACCACACCTCTAATAACCAGACAAACCTACACATAGGCCTGCCGTGCTGCGCAGCCAGGCTCATGTCTTTGATTGCTTGACTCACCCTCCCTTTCCCTCTCCTTCATCCATCCATCTTCCACCTCATCCCTTCCTGTTGCAAACCTCTCTCACGTAACATCTAGACTGACTGGGGGTGTGTAAACTATTCGGGCGAAAACTTCTTCTTCTGCGAAAGCTTCTAAAACGGAACCCCAACCCGGAGTCTCCTCCACCCGGTCATCACACGTCCTCCCAGACCAGCCATCAGACGACGTCCACATCAATTTATCTATCCGCACAGTCATAATGGTCATCTTCACTTGCATAATGTGCATTAAATCTTTAACTAACACATTGTTGTGGCGTGGTCCATGCTAGTGAAATAGTTTTTAAATGTCCAATGTACAGTATGGGAGATCTAGGGCCAATAACGCTGTAGTGATGGAAGTGGGTCAATTTTTGAGTCTGAGGTCTTTGCGGAGTTTTGGACCAGTCCTGAAAATGGTACACCGCCACCATGTACGGTTTAGGCTGCAGCGTGAGTTAAATGCGGAGAATAATAAGGAGCAATCCTTAGTAAAACAATAGGGTTCCACTGCCCTGCTGTGCGCAATTTTGCTCCTTTATCCTCGGTAAAAAATGATTTGTTGTCTGATGAACTGCACAGAGAGCGCAACAATTCCCAGACAGCATGATAAAACATTGTCAGCAAGATTGCCAAGAAGGAGTCGGGGACCAGCCCAGCTTGGAGTCGGTCAGTAATTTTAGGGCTTGCAGCACTTAGTGAAGATTCATTAACGAAGCTGGCAGTGTAATATTCCCATGACTTAAACTTCAGAATTGGAAAAAAAGACACAGCTGCTTGGATCTTACCAGTGCTCTTTTTTCATTCAACCTTTAGCCTACATAGCCTAGGCAACGTCTAGTTGTTAAGAAGACAGCGGAATGGAGAAAAAGGCAACCCCTTGCAGGTGTTTATTCTATACTTTTGAGGTAGCCTGCTTCCAGCCTTTTTACATTTAGGAAAATTAAATACACTTTGCACATATAACTGTTCCCTACATATTGATTTCTTCATGGACATAATAACGTATAATATAGGGCTGCATTTTTATAGAGCTTATAATAACATTTCTTTGGAGGTTTGTATGGTGGTCTATAGGCTTGTGTGTCGTGTCACGGGATCTAGACTCCGATGAGTTTATAAGTAAAATATTTTAGGTGCGTCTGATGTGGGAGGAGTGCCCCATTGATATTTATTACGCGGGCCTTTCTCTCAGCATCTCTCTCTCACTCAGCAGGTCAGTAGTCATGCATCAAACAGGCTATCAGATGCTCCCGCTATTGGCTCTCGGATTGGGTAGGTTATGCGCATCGTTGCCTAAATGCATATGGATTTATTGAGAGCAACAGCTTGCAAACAATGTAAACATGCTTGTGGTTATATTCTTTCAGTTTGGCTGATTTGTGAGTCGACCACGGTCTGTGGTAAGTTGCCTGATGCTGATTAATTTTTCCTTAATTGACAGACCTCAGGGCTTGCTCATCCCAGAGCTGTTTTACTCTGATGTAAATGTTGAAGTTACACAAGTCCTCTTGTGTGTGTGTGTGTGTGTGTGTGTTTGTGCGTGCGCGCGCGCGCGTGTGTGTGTGTGTGTTTGCGCGTGTGCGTGTTTGGTGTCTGTGTGTGTGGGTGTTTGCAAGATTGTGCGTAATTCCAGGTGTGATGAGAAAGCTTGTGCGTAATTCCCTTTGAAAATGAATGTATCCTGTGTAGTTTAAGAATGTGTAGTTTTGTCTTGTGGTTTAAGAGAGCAGCTAATCAGTGCAATTCTGTTTGATGTGCGCAATTATTTAAAAACCGCCATGGAGATGCAGAGAAAGAGTGCAGAATACATACATTGAAGTATTCTTTCTTTCTTTCTTTCTTTCTTTCTTTCTTTCTTTCTTTCTTTCTTTCTTTCTTTCTTTCTCTATCTTTGTTTCCTTTGTGTTGAAATTGGAAACGTGTCTTTTGGAATGATGCAACATTACACACTGTTTTGAAAACGTGGGATGAAGAGGCTGCATTGTGTTAGTTGAAAAGTGAGGGTGTGTATTGCTCGTGCTTCTCCTTTGAATTCGAAGGACCGCACGTAAGTCATTTTTCGTGAAAAATGCTGACACAGAATAATCTGTATGCATGTGTTGCGGATGGACGAGAACAATATCTGACAGATGGTAGGGCCAATAAATACAATTTCTCTAGAGGAAACAAACATTACATCGTTTGAAAGTGTTTCACAACTAACTTTATTGAAGTGATTAAAACTTTGTTCTCTCCAACCCGCGCCATAACGGACTTCAGTGTGTGCAGAGAATGTCTAAAAAGGAGAGAAATTCCACTCTCTGGAAACTTCTGACTTTTGAACAAGTTGCAGTTCCACCCTGGTATATGAGGGCGTTTACCGGCAAGAGCAGAATGAATGGATGTGTGGTAGCTATGGAGCTCTACTCCTCAAACAATGTAACGTAATAAGATAATGCAAAGTAATGTCAATACAATAAAAATTGACCTACACATTTTGTTCACTCCTGTCGACAAGTTAGCAATCAAACACATACGGACCAAAGTATGGTGGTGGACTGGTAGCTGGAGAGGTGCCAGTTCACCTTGTGGGCACTGCCAAGGTGCTTTTGAGCAAGGCACCGAACCCCCAACTGCTCGGGTAGCCTTTCCATGGGCAGCCCCCCCCACTCTGACATCTCTCCATTAGTGCATGTATAGGTACTGAGCATGTGTGTAATTCAGGCCTGTGTGTAATGTGTCTAATAACAACAGAGTGTACATTGTAATTTCCCATTGGGGGATTAATAAAGTATACATTATTATTATTATTAGATTTAGATGCATACATGCATACCTACACACATTTACACTCAATTAATAGTATCCATTATTAATCCCGCATTTTTTCACAGTAGCTCCCAGGAAACAGAGGTTCATTTTAGTGGTAATTAGTATAACTCATTTTAGCCTATAAGTGTACTTCCAGTGAATCATAACCTGGAAATTTTGTCTGTTGCCAGAATCTGCCACAGGAACCAGGAACAACCGGTGAGTGCTTCCTCTGTGTGTGTGTTGTAGGTTTTGTTTGTGTGTGTGTGTGTGTGTGTGTGTGTGTGTGTGTGTGTGTGTGTG
>NC_048409.1:12036637-12040111 GCF_013103735.1 Etheostoma cragini
TGTGATGGTTTAAGTTTCCCCACAAAGATAGTGCCACAAACCTGTGTGTGTGTGTGTGTGTGTGTGTGTGTGTGTGTGCGTGTGTGCGTGCATGCGTGTGTGTGTGTGTCAGTGAGAGAAAGAGAGAAAATAGACATGCATCCTCCCTCACATTTCAGCAAAGCAAAGCAAACTAAAGACATTTTAGTTGGTCTTCCAAGGTACAAACTGTGCTGTGACAGCAGTGTAGAGGGAAAGATGACTAGACTATGCTGTGGGATGCACTGATATGCTGTTTGGATGTTGACAGTGAGGTCTGATGTTTTCCATATCAGACAATACTGATTACAATTAAAGTAGCAATCTAGCATCAATCAGATTATCAGTCATATTATGGATTTAGAAATGACTGTACAAATTGCCATAAACACATTCCTATTACTCCTGAAGTTGTACCACAGGTCAAAGTCTCGCCAACACTTTGGGCATGCAATAGTAATTGTTATCCAGGTAGGATCCGTCCTAGGGTATCTAGTGACCCTGGCTTTTCTCTAGTTCCTGGATATTTTAACCTGGACGAGACACTATCATTAGTCTAAAATATCCATTGGACAAAACCAATTTCACACTGTACTGGGTAACTTGCTATTTTATTTATTGAGCACATGGCCCCAAGATGAATAAGTATGAATATAAGTTAAGTGATTAATGAAACTTTGGCATTTCTGTAGTGCCATACTCAATTCAACACTGTTACTACTCATAAGCCTTTTAGGAATAGCAACTTGTTATAGTAACAATAGTTCGAGGTACCCAACAGAAAACCAGAGTCAAATTCCTTTAATTCTTACACATACTTGGCCATGAAAGCTGATTTTGATTTGGATCGCCCACACTCTGTTTTCTTTATTGTACACAAGATTGCTGAAAACCCCAAACTGCCGAGCTGGACCCTTAAAATGTGATCTTTCAATGTAGGTGTTGTAACTATGTCCAATACTTAGCTGCTACTGTTTGCTAAATTGGATTATCTTTCCATTAACATGTACTCAGAATAATGATGTCCATTCCTTTCCAATAGTTTGCATTGAAGGCGTTTATTTTCTGCAGCATTCCAGTGTCCACTTCCAATAAATAATAAGTCATATTATGTCCAAAAAACACAACATAATCCAAGCACAGTTAAAAACAGTTTGCTCCTCTTCTTCAATTAACAACACCTGATTACATCAATACAGGAACTTAAATTACCCAAGGCCAGCCTTGGCCTTGACAAAACAATGCAGCATATTGCCCCCTGTGGCTTGGAGGAAAACAACCTGTATGGCTCCTACAATACGTTGTCTTTTTGTGTGTAATATGTTCGCATGCACAGCAAAAGTGGAAATGTGTGGGTGAATGGGTACCTATTTAATTGTTCTAGTTTTAGTCCATCAGAGGGCAGTATTACTAAGGATAAGGGTGAAATGTTCATATACATGAAAAGAGGTTACGTTTACATACAATATAAAAAAACTGTATATTCCACATATTGACTGTGATGTTGATGCAATACTAATGACTATCTTGCAGAAAACCCTGCTTGAAAATAGAGAATGACACCTGCGAGCCCTTGCGCCCCAAGAATCACCTTCCAGATGAAGGGCTGTCATATTGTGGAGGGCGGGCTTTCAACCCTGAAGAAGCCACTTGTTGTAAAGATGGATACACCAACACAAGTAATGAACACACATCTGTGTCAAACTAGCAAGAAATTTAAATGTTGGATTAGTGATCATAAAAAGGCAAACTATGCGGTAAGATAATATAAATAATAAAACGTAATGGCACGGCGAACACTAAAAGACTTCAAGTGGCAGCTACCCTGGATTGCAACTTATTTCATCATTGGGGCTTTTCCTTAAGCAGCATCAAGACATTTGTGCTGACTAGAGAAAAAGCCTTCAGTGTGAACGTGGTGATTGCGTCATAACCAGTGGTGGAACAAGTATTCAGGTCTAACACTGAAAATACTGCACTACAGTATAATTGCTGCATTAAAAAAGCTTACTTAATAAACGTATGTAAAGTTAAAGTACACATTGTGCAGGAAACTCAGTGTTTTATGTAATAGTAACAATGATCTTAAAAAAATCATTTTATTTATTTAGCACTTTAAATGATTCTTTAAGGCTTTTTACATACAATTAAAGACAGAAACAGCAATAACAATATGCTAAGCTACATCATGATGCTTTGTATTGTATTTTTGGCCTCTCTCTGAACCTGGCTTGTCTTTGACCGTGGGAACTTCCTGGCTTATGGACTTACTGTAACACAACACGTTTAAGCTGTTGCGGTCCTACTTGTGTTTCTACTCTTGACTCAATCACTGTTTTTACAGATGTTACAGAGGGTCTGAGTGAAAAGGTGTCAGCTTGCTGTGGACTAATGGCCTATGACCAACTCAATGAAATCTGCTGCAACTCAAAAATCATAGCCAAACCCGCACCAAATGCCCAATGTTGTGATAGTGGTGAGTATAAATGACACAATAGATTGAGGCAAAGGATCATATTAACATACAGTATACACTGAGAAATAAATCGTCTTTCCATTTTTCTTATTGTAATCCTACTAAAAACATTCTTCTTCTTATTGACTGACAGCTGTTCATTAATATTTAGTAACCAGATGGTAAAACCAAACACTCATGGTGCAGATGATCGTTTGAGTATTAAAGCTTTAGTGCGTAACTTTTTGATATAAGTAAACGTCTGTTACATTCTAGCCATTGCCAAATGGGTTTCTACAAAGCTCATTAAGATGATCAGCTCCACACAACTCTCTCTGGATTTCTCAGTGTGGCTGTGTTCAGAAGTTTGTGTCGTCCAGCAACTTTTGCGCAAAAAAAACTCAAGTGAAGATAAGGACCTCCCTCATGTTTTTTAGATCCTCTGTGTCCTCCTTAGCTACTAGCAATTGTGTGGGGTAGGCGTGGGGTGGTGCGCAATCACGGAAGGCTTATATCATGTGGACGTGCCAACAGTGTTGCTGACGTTACTTAGAATTCCTTAGGGGGTGACAGAAACTAGGCACTAAAGCTTTAAACTCTGTAGAAGGATAGCAACCATAAGGCTGAGCTTAAGGCCTTAAAACCTCACCACAAATACATACATCTACACATTGTCAGCTATTCATTGCATTTTAAAATGATGATTTTCTGATACAAACTTACAGAAGACTACAAAAAATCCTGATTCTGCTAATGTTGCAACTGGTTTACCTTAATCTGACACAATTGTAGCCAGTCATCTAATTTGTGGTTGAGATAAAAGTGAAACAGTTTTAAGAATCTTCCTGATCGTTTCCAAAGATGCTTATGATGTGGACAAGCAGATGTGTTGTGGTACTTTGGAGAACAAGACGATCCTGACAAGAAAGTCCAGGGACCACCTGTGCTGTGGACATGACCAGTTTGACCCTAACACTGAGTGCTGCTGTAAGAACGAAGGT
>NC_048409.1:12040211-12061478 GCF_013103735.1 Etheostoma cragini
CATGAAAATAGCACTGCTTCAGGGGCCTTCACACATCTCCCATTTTCATGGAAATCTTAAAAATACGATCAATGCTCACGGAACTTCATTCCAATTAATGTGTGCGGTGCCTGCATGTTGACTTTGTCTTTACAGCTGTCTGCGGAACTACAGCTTACAACAAATTCAACAAACTATGCTGTCAATCAACTGTTGTATCCAGACCTGCATCAAATGCCAAGTGTTGTGTAAAAAGTGAGTAGAGCTGAAACTAGATACAGTATTTTGTTGAAAAAAATCTGGCTCATTTGAGCTGTGTTGTGGTTGAGATAAAAGTGAAACAGTTTTAAGAATCTTCCTGATCGTTTCCAAAGATGCTTATGATGTGGACAAGCAGATGTGTTGTGGTCCCGCGGAGAACAAGACGATCCTGACGAGAAAGTCCAGGGACCACCTGTGCTGTGGACATGACCAGTTTGACCCTAACACTGAGTGCTGCTGTAAGAACGAAGGTCTTAAGACACAACCCATCACATCCATGTGCTGTGTGAACGAGTCAGGTGCGTCTTAGTTTATATTCATGATACATATTGCCAGATCTCACTCTTTCCAAATGTCCAGTAACTTCCACTTTCTTTGTGTTGGAATTTTAAACTCCGGTGGATTTGTGAGGACTATGATTAACCTTTTCTCAGATATCTGTGTAAATTGAGAAAGCTAGTTAGACTATATGTGCAATCTGAGTTTTTCTGTTTCACAACTAAAACAACTTTGGAACTTAGACATGTTCCATCTAAACAAGTTCCTTCCCGAGGCTATTTGGCAGCAGCGCCGTGGCTCAGCCCGGTGCTAAGCCATTGTACGATTGTGGTTGGTTTAAAGAAATGCCAATAAACCAGAGCATGTTTTTCTCCCATTCCAGAATGCCGTGTGGATTAGCTAGATCCTCCTCTGAATAGCTGTGGAAGAGGGTTAAGCAAAGCAAGACTATTTCCATCGTCAACACACACTTACCCGGCAAATATTTGGAGTCACTTACAAATTTCCATACCACTCCATTATAGACAGAATACCAGCTGATCTGAGTGGGTGGCTGATCTTTGATTCAATATATACATTGACCATTATCAGCAACCATTCATCCAATGTTCCAAAGGCATATTCTGTTTATTAATCTGATGTATGTATATGTATGTATGTACATGTATATGAATTTTACTTATTGTTTCCTCCTAGTTTCCTACTGCTTTTATTGTTCTCAACTGCTGTGTCTTTTCTACTTGTTTTACACTGTGCTCTGTTGTTTTGCTTTGTCACACATCTTTCTGGGTATGTGTTGTGTCTTGTCTTTGGCTAAGTTCTGTGTTGTGCTTTGTCATGTTGTTTTCCTTGCTGCTGTGAGAGAAACCTGGGAAAATCTCAGTGGCGCTTCCCTGGTGTGAAAGAGTATGTATCTGTTTTTGTTGTGTGGGTGTTGTTATACAGGGCCAATGTTTCATCATGGTGGATGTCATCCTCATGTGATTGCAATAACTGCTTACATCCACAAATTTCCCCTTAAGCTCACAAGACAATGATGTAATTTCAAAAAAATTGTGGCACACAAAAAAACACCTCGCAGGCAACTGTGTTGGATAGAGTTTAAGAAGGCAATTATCACCTCGGCTTCTGTGATGTTTTGTTCTAAGTTGTGTTTCTTTGTATTTTAAGTGCAGGGGTCTACATATGGAAAATAGCCTTTTGGCTAATTCTGGCATTTTTGACCCATGTAAAATCATGCTTTTTAATAATTTGCACCCCTTTCATTTAAACAATAACTATAACTAAATACACTGAATTGAATTGAATTGAATGGAATTGAATTTAATTGAACGTCATCCCTTACCTGCCTACAGCAATTCTATGCAAATCTTTGAAATCTTTTTGAGATTGTTAGGTTCATGTTTATTATTTAACATATGATACATAAATAGAAATAGTTAAATCCAAGCAGAGACATGTCAATAAACTTTCTCCGCTGTCATGGTTAGAAAATGCAGCGGGAAACAAGTTTTAGTTTTTTTGTGCGTTTTTTTCTGCCTAATTCAAAAATGGTGCTTAGAATAGATACGTCATAATAGAACATCATCCCTGACCTATTGCAAATCTTTGAAATCTGTTTGTACTCTCAGGTTCAAGTTGATTATTTATCATTTTGAAGATCATCTGCTCAGTGTAATAATGTAATAATAAAAAAACTTTTTTTAAATGAGTCAGGAAGCTGACTGCAAAGCCTAACTCTACTTTTAATTTGATCTAACAATGAAACTATGTCCTAAAATGGTCATAAATCATTCTAGAGTAGCATATTTCCTTTTACTGCTGCACCTGCCATGAATGAAAAGCAGGAGAATTCAACAGAAGATTGTCGGTCTCCACAAAATTAGGGAGAGAAATTTTCTCCCCTCGTCTTAAAATGTTCATAAATCAATATGAAAGTGCATCCTTGTTTTATGAATAAAAGAATTGAGAAATAAACTGCCCATGGGCCCTTCAAATTGTTGATATTGCAAATTCTCCGAAAAACTCTCCAGGATTCCCACTAGTTTAAATTAAGAGTAAAACAAATATTTATACCACTTGCTCACACTCTATTTCTCAGTCATGGTTATCCTGCACATTCATCTCTCCCGTCAATGTACTGATGTTTGTGTAGCCTCTCGTTCTAGCGTTAGAACCGATGGAGGAATTCCACACAAAGAAACATGGCATAATTGGGGTTAAAAAAAATAGATTTTGTTTGTGTCATTGATAAATGTGGGGTCGGGGTGGTGGGTCGGTGTCGTCAGAATTTTCCCGCTTAATTTTTAGTGCCCCACTCCGCCCCTGGTCCCTGCAGTTGAAACGCAAGAAGTTCCTCAGAGGTTCCTAGTTCAGGGGAAAAGTTCCTGCTGTCGAACCGCGGGTTTGTCTCTATCAGCCATGTGTCTGAGCATGCAGCTTGAGATGCCCCAATGTGTTGACATGTGTTGACATTTCTGCTGTAAGAAATTGTTTTGTGTTTTTCATACATGCACACACTCAAAAAACATTTTTGTGACTCATCTCCACAGGTGTGCAGCAACCGGTAAGAAACTCTCTACTAAATCTCTGACACAAGAGACAGCTAGTCAGCTGTGTTAAAGCTGCTCAAATGTGCATGCACCATAACAATAACATATATCTACTATCTGCAATATATCTGTATTTTAAATATCAGAAACACCTGACAAAATAGTGCAATCCAGTACAACAGTTATATTGTATGTAATAAAGCTGTGTTGATACAGATGGATCACAATAATGTTTAAAGCCACAGTGATGTACAATAATTGCTTAGAATTACCTGGAATTGGTAGGGAGGAACAGGGTCAAAGCAAGGAAGTAGTGGGTTGCCCTTTGAGATATTTTATAATTTTTGTGTTTGATATTTTGTTTTTTTCTTAGAAAACCACACCTCAACCCAACTGGTAAGTCAACCAAAGGTTTTAACTTTCCTGCTGAGACCACAAAAGTTTTTATTTTTACCCACTAACAATTCTCAAATATACATTTCCAGTGTGTGTCACAATACATAGTTGACCTCTTTTGACCCAGTGTTAGACACACTTAGTTTAGGTTTAACCCTTAAATTGTCAAAGATGTATTGTTAGTTGTCCAAATTATATTTTATATATGACACTCAAAACTGCGAAGGATACTTATGTTACACTTATACACTTACAATATTCATAATCACAAACACATATCGTCCTGTATGTTTAGCGGTCATAAACTCTACAGGGAGCCTTTAACACTGTAATTGCAGTGGTGCTAATTAAACTTCCAATGGATTAAGTCAGAGTTATGCACTCTTTTAGAAATTTGGCTTTACATATAATGGTGTGTCCATTCTTTTTATATGACATTACATTCATTAGCTCAACGGTTCTTAAACTGGGGGCAAAACATAAATAAATAATGCATTTTCTGCTGCACAAAGCATGGACAAGCTTATGAAAGAGCTGCTAGGTAAACGTAAAGCAGACGATGGAGCTACACCAAACGCCAAAACTACCAAACAAAAACCAAACCTTCCTTCTTACTCTCTCTCTCTTGCTCTCTTTCTCTCTCTCTCGCTCTCTTTCTTTCTCGTGCCAATTCATGGAGAAACAGCTGATCTCAAATTTCTTTGGGAACCACTGATTAGGTTAGCGACTTCCAATGAAGGCATTCAACCTCACTTTGTTTTTGTTACGCCCCAGTCTAGGGGTGCCTAGGACGCAACATAAAACTGTTTAACTTGCCCCCTTTTATCCCCGTCCCCCAAGCAGCCACAAAACATAATGTGTAGGTCCCAATATTTGTATTGGACACAATCATTTATGTATTAACATAAAGGTTAAGTAACCAAAGAAACAAAAGGTAACTAACTAAACTGTAGGGTGGCCTACTATTAAAACAACAACCAAAAAACAACCCTGTCTGGAAAGTAAAATAAGATAACCTAACAACCCATAAGGGCCCAAAAGAATAACAATGACTTACCTTCCTAACTAAACAAACAGGAGAAAAATAAACACATTGAAAGGTCCACCCATATAATTAGGAACTGATCTATACAGAATCAAAGAAACAAAGTGTGGCAGGTTGGGAGGCGAGGAGAAATGGAGACGGCCTGCTGGCTTCCCTCTGTCTCTCTCCGACGGTCGTCATCTTGCTCCCTTAAAAAGACTGTGGTGCGCAGCTGCCGTCAATCACAGATAGGACTCAGCGGCCCCCCACCAATCAGCGACGAGCAACAGCATAGCCTATTTACATAGGAAGACAAATATAGGACAGGCACACACAAAACGAAAACAAATACGACCCCAGTCTTAACAGTATTATATGAAAGTGTTATTAGGATGTTGAGTATCTCTGTAGTCATTTTTGCTTATCTACAGCACTGAGCCAAACACAGGTCTCTGTGGATCGTCATGTTACAATCCGAGGTACTTTCGCTGCTGTGAGAGAAACCAGGGAAAGTCTCAGAGGCCCTTGGCAGGTATGAAAGTGGGTGTGTCTGTTTTTTTTGTTTGGGTGTTCAATTTGTTATTTTATATACTTATAACTGCTTACACCCACAAATTTTCCCTAATGCTCACAAAGAATACTAATATGGAGTGCTGTGAACCACATCTGATTTCCTTACAATGGCACAAAAAGAAAACCTCTGGGGCAACTGTAATTAAGATAGACGTCAAGAAGACAATTATTACCTGTGCCTGCACTTGCTCAGTGACAGTTTTGGCACCAGTGATGATGCATACAGTGATTTATAATGAATTGTCCATTCATCACTCAATCAATTTTTAGGTTGTGTAATGAATGACCTGGAAAAAAACAATTGATTGGAAATTATTTCCCCGCCAAGGTGACTGTGAGGAAGAAAAACAGCTCAAGGTATACCAGGTTTGTTCCATATTATACAGGAATGACCAAAGATGATGGACTTAATATATTTGTAAAACATAAAATTAACAAAGGATAGCTGGTTTTATAGCAGCTAAAATGTTATAACATGTAGATGGAAACCACCATTTATTTTCCAAGGAGGAATGCCGGCTTTCATTTAGGATATGTCGTTGCTAAAATGCCCTTTGATTTTACACAGAAGCATTTAGTATAATCTCAAATTAGGAGAATCTGGGACTACACAGTATAGCATAGTGCCACCCCAACTTCTGAACAGAACTTTTGTCTTCCTGTAGGAGGTATTGGGTTTAGCTGAACCTTCAATGTAGACAAAGAAATGGCGAGCGCCAAAAACATACATGCTAAGCTAAATCATTGACCCAAACCCCTCAGCACAGACAGAAGAGGAGGTCGGGCTGACCATACTGCAGTAGAAAGTGAAAGTGAAAAATTTGTTATGTAAGGAATCTTCAACTGGAAGTCCCTGTTTGACTGTTTGACTCTAAGGACCCTTATTGGGGGGTGGGGGGGCTTAACATTTTAGTTCATTTCTGAAAGTTTTTTCAAAAATGAAAAGTCTTAAAATGAGGCCATCATATTATTGGCGAATATAAATCACTACTGCTTATTGACCTATAGGTAAGGTTGTCACTAAGGTAGCCATCCACAGATACAATTAATCCTAATCCTAATCCTAATCCTCCTGTTCACTCTGGCACATGTATGTTTAACATTAAAACATGATTTATAAAATCATGTCAACATTTATTAGGTTATTTTAATAGCTTAGTATGCACCCTGTACTTTTTTCTAGGCCTAGTTTAATATGCTACTTAATTCTATACAATATGTAGGAGAGGGTTCCTGTTCCTTCTGTCTTTTATTTAAGGGGCCCTTGGCTTATGTGATAAATTTCTCGAAGACGTTGGCAGGGAGGGAATGCTTGTGGTTGACATCCAGCTGTTACTTCTCCCATCATGTGACAGAGTTGATAAACTTGATATTCTGTCTGAGAAAGGATATGAGGTTGGGATGAACACTGACCTGAAAGAGACCTGGGGTACCACTGTCTCAACATGCATAGCAAGAGTTTGTAAGATGGGAATTCCACCACACTGATCTCCTACAGCTGTTTTGACATTTGATTTAGGCACACAAACTACTTGGCTAAAGATGGGGAAAGTCACAAGTCTAACCAGTACAAACCAGCCGACGCCTTTCTTTTTCCACGACTGTGTCCAGGGTAGTTCCCAGATGTTAAGTATGTCTAGTGATGAAGAAAAATATAATTTTTTCTTTGCTCGATTTCTCCCATGGAAGGTCATTAATTTAACGTGGGAACAGGGGGCGGGGTAAAGAAAATTCTTTACTGCACATAATGTGTACATGGCAATAGTACTGACTGCTGTGAACGCCTCAGACAGATGTGTGTGTGGGCTCAATCTTTCCCTTCCTCTCATTCTTTTTTTATTCAGAGTCACCCTTTCTTGGCATCAATTATCCCCACATCCTCTGTCTGATAAACCCATGGTCTTTTTATCCCCCTCAACCCTTTTTCTCTTCTCCCTCCCTCCTCCCACCTGCCTCTTTAGGCCAATTGGATGATGCCTCAACTGTGTATAACCCACGGACACATGTCTGTTGGGATGGCTTTGTATCTGAGTGGACACGTTGGATTGAACAAGTATGTACTACTGAGATTTACAGTTCTGTTTATAATTTGCTCGGCTGGGTGGAGTAGTTCATGTCAATCCTTTTTCTTTGTGGTTTTCTGAGCAAACGTAAACCACCCTTTCCCCTGAAGTTTGTGGGCTTGAAAATAAGAAGTTCATGTAAGTTATTAAAAAAAAAAAATAGTATCCCAGTGTTTCTTCTGACAACAGTTTGAATTAATGAAGAGGCTGGCTTGAGCAAAAACACAATTCTTTAATAAGGATAATAATAATAATTTTAGAACTAACAGCACTGCATCCCTGCTGTTACTGTTATTAAAAAAAACTGCTTCGTGCAGCTTCGTTGAGAGGGCTCGGAGCTCCACCCAGCTCCTTATATACAGCAAGTGAGTGTGTTTTGTGTCTAATGGATAAAACGCACTGCTAACATTGAGTAAGCGTTTAGTTTTCATGCATAATAAAAAGGACGATATTTTTTGTTTTGGGACTGTATTTTTGTCAGGCGTTACACACACATATATACATGTTCCCATGTTTTCATTTAAATGAGTGTAAGACTGTGCCTGCTTGTGTTAGTAGTGCACCCTTTACTTTTTTTTCTTCTTTTTTCTGGGAACCGTGTGAATCTATAAAGAGGTGTTATGGCTTGGCCCAAAACAGAGTTATGTATTCTAGATAGATTTTATCTAAGGACAGAAAAAAGGGAGAGGAGATCAGCATTCCGTATAACCGAGGTAAAGGGAGTGTGTTTTGTTCTCAGTCTGATGCCTCCCCTGGACAACACTGTTGCGGGAAAGAAGTCTATTGCCCTAATAAAGAGATCTGCTGCGATGGACAAAGGTGATTATGTGTGCATGTCTGTCTTTACTCTTCTTGGTAGAAATACTGATAAAATATGCAAAGCAATTTTTTGAATCAGCTTGTGTCACACTGTGTTTTGTGGACTGCTTGTTTACGATGTGCTTCCCTTGGCTAAGAAATTAGGCTGTGTGGGAAACAGTTAATATTTGTGTCGTGGAACATGTAAGGAGACAGACAACCTCAGACAGGAGGGGTTTCATGTCTACCGAGCCAAAAACGCATGTCTGCTACACTGACTTCTTTGAATTTTTTCCGGTAACCTTTAAAATACGCCAAGCTACTGAGCCAAGGAATGTCTGTCTGTCTGGGTTTGAGTAGTTGGCCCTTGTCTGTGTAAGCAGGCCTGTGTATGTGTGTATGTTTGTCAGATGCATGTGCATATTATGACTGTTGTACAGTTATGATATTCCATCTTTCAGGGGATTACAATATTTTAACAGGGATCTGATATTTTAGAGGACCAGTATTTAGTTTTTAGTTTGGCATTTTGGTTAAAGCGGAATTAATCAAAATGTTTCTAAATGAAATCACAGTGTAATATCAAAGCTGTCATTGGTAGTGAGCAATCCAGAGAGAAGTCTCCCCCAACTCTGCAGCTCTTTTTGCTCCGTTTTTAGCTGAGCAGCTAGTCATTTTAATTGTACAAGCAGAAAGACAAAGTTACTAACAATGAGCTAGTGAATAAAACATAGCAAGCTATTGACAGGATTATTGGTTTTGGTGGAGACCACACAAGATCTGAAAGGAGAGTGAACTGTGGATGCATACATGCAGGTGGTTGCTCTTGTCTGGTAAATGTGTCTAGTCAGAATGTTAATGTTATTAGGTCAGCAGACCTTCAGTCACCTATCTAATTACTCACAGCAGTGAGTAGCTATGTATGGCCCGCTGTTTAGACTTGTGCGCTGCTGTTTGTCGAGCCAGCGTGTGTGTGTGTGTGTGTGTGGGAGGGGGAGTAGGGAATAGAGCGTGGGAGATGAGAGAGAGCGAGAGATGTGAGAGAGACGGCAATTAGCTTTGGAGAGAGTACAGACTCTGGAGTTATAGTGAGAGAAACAAGAAGTGTCTCCCCTTTGCTTTCTCATCAAGGCAGGAAATCTATGTCTGGAAAATTTAACCCTCTCCTTGATTTCATGTTGTTTATGGAGAAGGAGATCCAGGAAATTCTTTTATTTCTTCGTCTCACTGCTAGACTACTGTGATTGCAGCTGTACTGTATAAAAGCTGCACTGCTGACTTGCTGCTTTCACCTTACACTCTGTGTAGACACTGTGTTGAAAACGTTATCTTGTTGCTCACAGAAAGCATATTCTAATTCACCTTCTTTTTAACATTACATGATCTGTCTTTGGAGCATGATAATAGTTATTACTTCTTTATTTCACACTTATGATTTTATATAAAGTACAAGCACTGTTTCTCCACACAGACATGACAAAAAAGAAAACACTCACTGCTGTGGGGGGGAAGCCTACGACATTAAAGACCCTCAGATGAAGTGCTGCACAGGAAAACTGCACAACCTGACCCTGTTAGGCCGACCTGGACATGACGTGCAGTGCTGTGGATCCATTCTGCAATCCTCACAGGTAGGTTTTAAAATATAATGATAATATTTCAAGTTTGACGTGTGTTAAATCATCAATGGATCCAGCCTTTTCTTTCAGTTTTGAAAGACAGACAAAGCAGGGAAAGCATGCTTTTTTGTCTTTTATGGACCACTCCATAGTGAGATAGATGTTGTCTTGCACAGATTTTTACACCAAAAAGAACAAAACATCTCTAATCTGAACGTAAATACAACTCATATATAAATTTAACAAGGCTTACGTCTAAAATTAATGATTTTTATTACTATACCAAAAGTCTACCATCTGATCACACCACTCCTGCCAATAACCCTGGTGAGATCCATAACTGTGTCCTAGATCAGTTTACTGCATATCTTGGACACATATAATGATATCATTAAGGTGGCAACCAAGCACATATTTACTGACCATCAATGTGTGCATTATATCTACTTTACAACCAGGATGTTTGCTGCTCGAGTGAAGACAAGGAGGTGCTTTACTTTGCCAAGACAGGATTTTTTTGCTGTGGTCACCTCTACTACAACACCTCTATGTGGTCATGCTGTGCAGGGAAGCTGAGCCCAGTACACAAAGCGGGACAGCATCAGAACGTGACCATTAAAGGTCAGTTATGCGTTGCTAGATCTTTGCTCCACAAAAAGCAATTCATCATTGTCATTTTAACTTATAGTTTTCTGCATCTAAGCAATAACATGTGTATACTGTTTGTTTTCAGAATCCACACTTCTGTCACTAAACAATCTGAATGAATCGTCTCTTTGCAATGCAAGTAAGATATCAGTTTTGACTTTTTTGAGAATGAACCAGGGAGCTAATACTGTTTATGAAGATATGTGGATTTCTAAATGTTTGTGCTTGTTTATGTCCCTGTTTAGTGCAAATCGGTACCATTGAAAGTGTGTCTCCGTGCAGCAACGTGTTCAGCAATGTGCTAAAAATCCATGGAAGAAATGCCTCGGTGCAACCTCTGGTCTCACCTTACATCCTGCAAACACCTGACCACTGCAGCGTCCCTAAACTGATCCCTGGGAACAGCTACTTCTTTAATGAAGATAACGTCTTCACAGATTACAACCATAACTCTGTTCTCCAGTCGCTCTATTTTATTTTTTCCAAGTGTTATCGTCCTTAGCTCACCACTGTTACCTGTTACTCCATCAGTTAATCTGTTATTTTGTACTCGGTCTGACTCACACTGGATGTGAAGTCTGCCACTCCCTATTTCAGAGGGCTTTCTCCTCTCCTTTATTTTGCTAGGGCACTGCAATCACTGCATCCCAGACTTAATGCCACCCAAGACGATTGTGATTGGTTTAAAGAAATACAGACATGCCATGAGATTTTTTTCCCCTATCCTTGAATGATAAGCAGCAAAACTTTTCATTAACATATTTTCCTCGCTCACTGGTGCTTTACCAAACAAATTTGCAGTCAAATTACCAGAAAAGCTAACTTTTTTGTCCTGTCTGGTAGCTGCGTGCAAGAATTAATGTGTAATTAATATGTAGCTTAATTTTTACACAAGCTGAACAGTTATCAGCTAACATGTTTTTTTCAGAATATTATGACAGTCTGTTGTTTTTTTCACTCATGCACCCTTTTATTTTATTTTATTATTTTTCATTCTTGCACTTAACTACTACTATAAACGGCAACTGTTTGCACACATTTAATTTATGTCGTTTACATGTAAACGCACCAACGATACCCTTGGTCGGTTGATATCTCTGAACAACTCAGGGGAATCTCTTCAAATTTGGCAACTTAGATTTTAGTGGTCAAAGGGCAAGGTTACAGTGTCCTCACAAAGATCATTTTTGGCCCCTCAAGAATTCCTATGCTACTTATAACATATTCACACAAATGCCTAGTATGATTAAATGATGAAGTAATGACACTTCAATCAAAAAGGCTGTAGATCAACTTTACTGTGACATCATAATGTTCTGCAAAAATGCTGTTCTTGCTATTATTCAGTGCCATACTCAGGAACAGAATGGGAGATTTTGACCATATTTAAAATTTTCTTGGATACTGAATTGTTGACACCAATCTTGGGTGCCCACCTTGAAACTGTGGTGCTTGTATAGATCTTCTGTTCTGCTGGGTTGAAGATGTGTATGAAGCATTTATGTAATGCCAAAAATTCCAACAATACCTTTTTGAAATTGCTTCTAAGTCTTCACTATACATTATATGAGTCTAGACAGATAAAAACTTGACTGGTTGGAGGAGGCATACAACCACAAGGCAGTCATTCTAGTTAATAAGCTTCTCATTATTTATGTAGCTAATAATTGATAAGCTTGTCTTCAAAAACATCAGAGCTAAAAATATGCTATATGGACCTAAACGTCCAATCATCCAAATATTTAGCTGTGGTACATTAAAGATTTCTCAATACTGCAGTTTTGTGTTGTACTGTACTGTACTGTATGTGAATGACATGAATTTAAGCTTGACAACTTATTTTCATTTAACCCAAAAAGATTTTTTACATCTATGTCTATAAATCTTTTATTTGTTATCTAATTTTAAGAAAGATTATAACTCTCATATTGCATGTTATTTTTTTATACACAACAAACTACTTAAAGGGCTTTATGTTTTATATATTTTATCTCAATAATAAAACGATAACCTATTAACCTGTTGTGTCATATCTTACTTAATGTTTGTCCGTTAGTAGACGCTTTGAGTGAATATTATGACATTGCAGGATGTGTATTTTATCATTGACAATGGCCTGATGATTTGGTGGGGGAAAGTAAGGAGAGGAAACCCCCTTCCCCTAGGACAAGTTAGCGGTGATCTTCCCCTTGTCCGTATTGCCTCATCTCTCCCACACAGTCTGACGCAAGACCAATGGTCCCTTGAAGATAGGTGTTTATGGGATCCTCAATCTCTCTCGCTAACAGTCACAAAGGCATCCATTGTTTGAGACATCAGGGTGGTATTCTTCCCTTCATTGGCTTCCGATTTGCTTTAGAATTCATTTTAAGATTCTGTTCTGTTCTGTTTGTTTTTAAAGCTCTTCATGGTCAAGCCCCATACCGCTGACTTACTGAAGCCGCATACACCTCTGTCATTAAGGTCATCTGACCAGCTGCTCCTTGTTGTCCCTAGAACACAACTAAAAAATATGGTTGATCGTGCGTTCTCAGTCGTGGCCCCGAGGCTTTGGAATGACTTGCCTCTTCATATCAGATTGGCCCCTAGCCTTCAGATTTTTAAATCACGACTTAAAACTCACCATTTGCCTTTAAACCTACTTTATAGTTGTATTCTACGTTTTTATTTTTAAAGTCTATTATTTGGTTTAAATGTTTGTTTTGTTATTTGCATATTTATAATCATGTTAATGTCAATGTTACATTTATTAATAGTATCAATTCATAAGAGTTATCTCGGCACACTTTAGAGATAGAGTGGGTCTAGACCATACTCTATGATTTACAAGGACCCAACAGTTCTAGTAGTTCCCTCCAGATCAAGCAACAGTGGCGAGAAAAACTCCCTTTTAGGAAGAAACCTCGGACAGACCCAGACTCTTGGTAGACGGTGTCTGAAGAGTGGCAGTAGTTACAGTAGTCACAATAAAAGATAACGAACAGTGACAAAACAAAAAAAAATAGTAGTAGTAGTAGTAGTAGTCTAATAGTTTGTAGTAATTCATGACACAGCATGGCACTTTGCGGCATCATATGGCACAGCAGAGTGTAGCAGGGCACTGCAGAGCGTAGCAGGATGTAACAGGACATCCCAGAACATGTAGCAGGACCACGGCGACAGCTGCAACCATGATTTTGGAGCATTCCTGATCCAAGGAAACATGCTGGAGAAAAAAGAACATAAGGACACTGGGGAATGACTCCCCAGAGCTAGGTTAGTAACAATAATTTCTGGGACATGGATGCACACAAATGGAGAGATAAAGGAGAGAGGAGCTCATTGTGTCAAAGGACGTCCCGCAGCAGTCCAAAACTATTCAAAAAGAGAGACAGGGTAAAGAGAGGAGGCTGGTCAGGCCAGAACTCTACCCTGCCGGGTCGGGCTGCCATCCCTCCCTATACATTTATTATATGGTAAATTACTCTGACAACTATGAAGAGAAACAAAAGAGACAGGGTTCAATGTCTGTGGGCATACACCTTCCCCTGCCGGTCTAGGCGAACGCTGCAAGGCAAGGCAAGGCAGCTCTATTTGTATAGCACAATTCAGCAACAGGGCAGTTTAAAGTGCTTTGCACAAAAAGTGTAAAAAAAGTGTAAAAGAAAAAAGATAAAACAAGAATAAAAGTTACTGTGCAGTACAATATGTTAAACATTAAAGAAATGAACAACCAGAAAGGCGAAAACTAAAAGAAAGGTCTCCAGCCTTGTGTTGTCTTCCCGTCAAAATTAAAAATCAACAATTTTGTTGCCGCTTTTTATCAATGTTTTTAACTTTGGCTTTGTTGTCTTCATCCATATGGATATTAAAATCACCTACAATAAGTACTTTGTCTTATTTAAGGACTACACCTGATAAAGACTCTGAGAATTCAGATACAAATTCAGAATATGGTCCTGGAGCTCGGTCAATAACAACAAATGTAATTGGCTTTAACGTTTTCTATGATGGGTGTTGAAGATTACGAACAAGGCTTTCAAATGAGTTATAATTTAATTTAGGTTTAGAATTAATTAACAAGCTTGAATCGAAGATGGCTGCAACTCCCCCCCTCAGCCTGAGCCTCTCAGAATTTGAGTATTATTATGACTGGGGAGGGGTTGCTTCATTTAGACTAACACATTCGTCATGGCCCAGCCATGTTTCAGTAAGACAGATGGATCAATTTGATTATCTTATATCAGATTGTTTTTAGTACTGTTTTAAAAGACAGAGATCTAAAATGTAAGAGTCCACATCTAATTTTCCTATTCTGTTTTATCATGGCAGTGGTAGTTTTAATTCCAATCAGGTTCTTAAGTATAGCCCCTCTTATGTTTACCTTTGATTTCTGTAAATTTGGTGCCAAAGACTTGGCCTGCGTGTTGGTGTGTTCAGGGGTGCATGGCTTATGAATGCCCCACGTTGGCCTGTTGCATGTCTGTTGCACCTTCTGCTAGTTGGACTCATGTTGCATGCAAGCTATTTACAAATCAATGAAATCACCTACCTTCTCCTCAACTGTCTGGATTGGCTCACATCTGTGTTCTTTTTTTTAACTTACTCCAGTTGTGACAGTATTGTACACTTAGTATTGCACACCGTGGCTGTTGCCCCTAGACACGCCTGTAAACCAGAGGGGACCGAGCCTTTTCTGTAGTAGCCCCTGAACTCTGGAATTCGGTCCCACCCCATATCAAATCATGTAACACAAGTCAAACCTGAAGATGCACTTTTACGGTCTTTCTTTTAATCACTTTGTTTTTCGGTGGTTGTCATATTGTTTCTATTGTAGCTTTATTGTATGTTATATTATTTAATTTAACCTTTGCCTAATTATATTCATGGAGTCTTGCACACCATGTATATTAATGGCATTCTGTTTTGCCTGTAAAGCACTTGGGGTCAACTCTTGATTTAAATGTGCTATACGAAGTAAATGTCTTGAACCACTGAACACATCCCTTGGCTCCAGTCTGAATGGAAAACTTTGGCACACACATCTACCTTCCAGTAACACCAACGTGGTGCGGAACTCAGACGATTGTTTTGATGTTTTGTGGTGAGAGGAAGGATGATGATAAGAAGGGGGGAAATACAAACTATGTTCATTGTTTTCTCTTTGTTTGTGGATTTTGATGAAAAGCCAACGCACAGGATATTGAACAAGCATTTTAACACTTTGACTTATTTTTAATAGTCTATGTTGTGATGATATACTTTACTGTACAAGTATACCAGAGTAAGTAATACATGCCAAAGTTTTCACCCACATTGTCAATGATCACAACTTATGGTGGTGTGCTGTATCTTTCTCACTGTAATGTCATGTAGATTGATATCTAAGATGGAATCACTTATACAGGCCTTTTATAAATAAATAAATAAAAAAAACGTTTATAATACAGTTTCTCAATCGATTTGGCACATTTACTGAAACAAACTTGCTGTTGTCAAAACACTGGGTACAATCCTAAAACCACGTTGTTGTGTTTGTGAGATCTGGATCCAAGAGCGGACACCGACTAGCTTTTAATGAAACACTCAATTGAACAAAAATCTTGTAACTAACTCTAGGCAGATATCCGTGGGAGTTTGGAACGGTAGTAGGCGAGGCAGGCACGGCACACAGGGTGAGTGGAATGGCTGATGGCAAAGATCCTTTCCTCCTCCAACTGGGTGCAGAAGATGACATAGATTAATACAAAGAAACTACATTCACAAGATTAGTGGAAACACTAGAGTTTGGCTTGGAGTAGTTACCACGTGAAGGACTAACAACAAAAAACACTACAGTTACGTCACGGAGAGGCATGACACACGTGGTACATTCAGTACATCACTCGATGTGACCTGCTAAAGGTGAGTACTGGTAATACAATCAAAAGAATGAACTCCTGTTTCAAATGTCAATGAATCTGGCAATGAAAAAAAATCATTGACATCAAAAACACAACATTCATTGCTTAGACCAAAAGTGTCACACTGGGTCATCAATCCTGAATACCCAGGACATTCTGTTGCCTTAGTGTATTTCTCTTTATGTTTTGTCTGCATCTAGCAACAGTCATACACACATTCATCACTTACGTTATACCACTGACTACAACTTTACCCACCACCTTAATTTGGTGTAATTTGGTTTGATCTGGTTTACTGAAGTATGCTTCTGTCAAACTTTCTCATTATGTCTCCTACACTATAACAAAGAAATTAAAAGCCTTTTTCCCACGTTTTTCTTTTTTCTTTCCAGTACTTTGACGATCAGAGAACAAAGTATAATCTTTAACGGTGGAACTATGTGGGAGTGGGAACAGGAAGGAGACAAATATGTGAACTATTTATCTAGTGTTTATAGCAGTTAGTCACAAATTCCTAAAAAATAAAAAACAAGTTCATGTTTCCAACTGGATTGTCTAAATGCATGAGGTGTTCATATACAAGAGAAATAAAAACGGCAGCTGTAAGCTACACACCCAAAATACTTAACATGCCATCATGGACTATGTCATTTAACCACAAAAACT
The DNA here is from genome assembly GCF_013103735.1 of Etheostoma cragini. Taxonomy (NCBI): domain Eukaryota; kingdom Metazoa; phylum Chordata; class Actinopteri; order Perciformes; family Percidae; genus Etheostoma; species Etheostoma cragini. The sequence goes on from NC_048409.1 coordinate 12,056,952, forward strand.
TTTGGTGGCCCATCGAAGTTCTATGTGAAATCGTTTAAAATGTGACATGGATCAACTCCAATCAGACAAACATGCCCAAAACAAGACATAAGACTGCTCAGTGGAGAAATATTTCAATAGGAACACAGTTTTCAGGGACTTTTTGTCTTGTGTTACTAGGTTTGAGGTTGACATTTCCAAACACAGATGCAGGATGCTAGATCAACTGAAAACCATGGAATTTTCCACATAACCACATTTTAAATGTACCATGAAATAAAATTATTCAATGAGAAATAAAAGTAATAACTTAACATCACAATGATAATGAGTGTGAACCTGAAAGCATAAGGATCCGTATCTCTGGAACAAACTCCGGCAGGATGTTCTCTGTTTTATTGCTGAGACTAAATGAGAGCAGGAGTGCATATGCTTGTGTATGTTTGTATCTCATAAAAGGAGAGTAAAGATTGATTATTGAGCTGGTGATAAGCAGTAGCCATACACAGATCATTAAAGCCACTGTTGCTGGCCCTAAAGAAACGGGTAACAACACCCTTTGCATCGGGAAGCTGTTGTTGTGTAAGTGTTCATTGCATTAAGTAGAATGCAGGGATTAGGTGGATAAACTGAGACTGAGGGAAGAGCAAACTGGACTATCAGTGTTCTCTTCTGTTTCACCTGGTACTGATAGTGTCAAACATCCTGATACTGTTGCTTAGCACATGACTGTAAAGGACACAAAAAGGAGTAAGCGTCTTCAATCTTTACAAGTGACAATGAAGAAAGATTTCACCTGCTGCTGCCCATCTCCGATCCTTAGCAGGGAAACTGCTTGTTTCTACCTGCTCTGTGTGCTCATTGCTCTTTATATGCTGGCAGGCGCTGCCATATTTTCTTCCTTGGAGAGACCAGCGGAGCTGAAGGCCCACCAGCTCTGGGAAAGGAGACTAAGAGACTTCAGTCATGAGCATAGCATAAGCTATGAAGACCTGAAATCTCTGTTGCACCACTATGAGGAGGCTAGGGCTGCAGGCATCCGGACAGAACAAAGCAGAGCCCTTTGGGACATTCCAGGCGCCTTCTATTTTGTAGGAACTGTAGTTTCCACCATTGGTGAGTCAAGATGTTCCAGGAATTCCATATGAAAAATTCTATTAACTGCTAATTCATTTAGTTCCTAGGTTGTTCCGCACAACATTATAGTTATGTCAGGGTTGTTCTTCTTCAAATCACCCCACATTCTAATGTGTATTAGCAGATTTCTTTTAAATCAAATTTGGGGAATTTTTTGGCGTTTATTCTGAAGCTGAAGACAGGAAAGAGGGTAGAGAGTGGGATGACATGCAGCAAAGGTCTGCGGGTCGAATTAGATCCCGGCCACTGCGTTATGGAGGTGAGCTAAAAGGGTGCCACTTCTTTCTTTTAGTTATTATCAGTTTGTCAAATTGCAACTTCAATTATCACTTTGTCAGCTTTACAGTTATATGTAAAACTGAAAGTTACTTTTTAAAAGACAGTTAAAATTTGAAAACGGATAACTAAAACAAACTAAGCCCCATTAGTATAGACTGTATCATTCTGACAGATAAACAGATCAAATGGAGGCCAATTGTTCCTCACGTCCTGATAGAGGGGATCCCTTGACAACCAATCAGTATCATGTCCAAGTAACACATCTAACACGATTACACACAATTTAACTATGAACCTAATTAGACCGGACATATACTGTAAATACATATAGATTTGGAGAGGCCCATAGGGAGAGGTGTTTGAAACTTCACTAAAGTCAATTGAAATCCGCATATAACCTGGCATTATAGAGGACAAACATGTCTCCAAGATAGGAAATTTAATCAGCCTCTGAGAACCAATTTACAGCCTTCCATTTGTATACACTACCTTTAGACACTCTCTATCGCTGTGGAAACTGAGGGACAGACGGCACTGAGCCCTGCTTAATTTCAGTTTACAACAACCTCCGTGTTTACTGACGTCAATTATTTCGACGTTGATTATTTCCGGATGTAACATCTGAGATGTGTGACACTAAAAGACACTTTCCAACAGATGTTTTTGTCACTGTGAGGGAATGGCATATTTTTATCCCCTGACTAATCAACTGCCTTTCCTTCCTTCCTTTTAGAACACTGTCCAAAACATACTTGGACTTATGTATTCATTCATTTTAACTTGGCACAGGCATACAACAAAGCCTATGTGGATGTCCTTTATGTATAGCACCCAACCGCAATGATGTGTTCTTGCCGGAATTTCCCGCCTACTCCTTTACTGGCCAACTGTCAAAAAGGGCAAAAATGCAACAAAAATCCTTACTGTTTCATCTGGGCTCCGGATCTCCCCTGCAGGAAAGGATGGAGTGGGAATGCATGGAAGCAAGCCACAACCTCAGTACAAGTCATTACCTCACACTGTTAACTGCTGACACAAGGGTCAAGTGATACATCTGCAAAACTAGGAAACAGAAGCTTTAAACAAAGACTGAATCAGTTGTACACATTGCTTTTAGAGGAAATTAGTGAAGTCGTTATTTGACTGGTACAACACTTGTGTTAAGCATAAATTACTATGACTATGTTATGACTAAATCATAAATAGGCCAGAATATTCAAAAATACATTAGCAGGGAAACAAGCAAATATGTATGTGGCATATGTATGTGTGTATATGGCCATTTGTCTTGATGATACATTAGTCTATTACAGATTTCTGAGAACTTTTATTTATTCAGGGAATGTTCACTGACAGGAAGCCTCTCTTTTGCAGGAATGCCCTAAACACATTCACACTGTTGTACACATCCATACCTGGAAGCTGCCCAGTACAACCACAGTGATTTGCTGGCCATTGAGCAACTCCACTGGAGCAGTTTTCAGGTTTAGGGCCTCAGTGGTGGGACAAGCGCTGCTTTTTTATTTTTCCCCAATTTGCTGTTGGTCTGGGGATTGAATTGACGACCTCCCAGTCACAAGCTTTCTTCTCTTTCCTTTAGGTCACCACTGCCTCATGTGATTAAATGATAACCGTAAGTGTTTCTCTTAGGTTTTGGAGTGACGGCACCGTCCACTGGGACGGGGAAGGTCTTGCTTGTTTTCTACGGGTTGATGGGCTGCTCGGCTACCATACTCTTCTTCAATCTCTTCCTCGAGAGAGTCATAACATTACTGAGCTTACTGGTCGTTTGGTGCCGCAGAAAAAGAATAGGACACAGTGGGCAGGAGGGCCGAGGTAGTGAAGATAACAGAAATGAAGAATGGAAACCATCTGTTTACCAAGTCACACTCATCCTTTTTGTTGCTGTCCTGCTGGTTGCATGCAGCGCTGCCTCTCTCTATTCAGCCATGGAGGGCTGGACTTACATGGAGTCCCTCTACTTCTGCTTTGTGGCTTTCAGCACAGTAGGCTTTGGGGACTTTGTTAGTTGCCAGAGAGAGCAACATGAAGACACATGGGCATACAAGATTGCAAACTGTCTCCTGATGCTCTTGGGAGTATGCTGCACTTATTCCCTCTTTAACACCATCTCTGTGATCATCAAACAAGGATTGAACTTGCTGCTGAAGACACTGGTCTGGCTGTATAGTGGTATAAACCACAACCGGCTGCAACTCCGACCACTGTTAAAACTCTGTTTTACTGCTTCTGAGCCACCTATATTTTGTTGTGAAGATGACACTTTGCGTCGACAGCAGGTGCAAGCAGTTTCAAGTTCAGGCCAAGGTATGATGTGGCACTCGTATGTTTCCAATGCTACTGGTAAATGCCTTTGTGATGAGGCACAAGTGGAAATAGTGTGCCAAAGAGAGCTAGACAGTGGGATCTCTGCAATACAAGAGCAGGATAATTGTTCAATCTATGCTAGACCACTGCCAACTCAATCACAGTAGGATGACCACCCGTCCTGTGTAGCGCGTGCGCGCACAGCATTTGATACCCAATTCATATATAGAGACCGTGTCACGTATAATCAATCCTTACTAAAAAAAAAAGTTGGTCGCTCTATATCTTCAAGCCCCAGGCAGCCAAACAAACATTACTTGACAGTTTAGCACGCTACTGTTACCGCAGCCACACCCACGTGAAATACCCCTCAGTTTACCATTGTTGTAATGACAGCGCACGCGCGTGCATACCAGACACTGGGAAGGAACTTTTAGATTTGCGCTTTCCAATTCAAAACATAGAGAAAGGGACTGAGTCTGAGAAGTCTGAGGCACCGCCACCATCAATTAAAAAGAGAAGGTGTGGGTACAAGAAAGACAGGAAAAAAACCGAGAGGGCTTTTGTGACCTTTGCAAAATGTGCTTCTCAATTGGACATGGAGGGGGATACGATGTCATACGACACAGACTCACGGAGACTCACAAAAAACGTGTCCAACAGAAAGAGACATCCAAATCTGTGGATGCTAACCGTTCTTGTAGTGTTGAGCAACTACAATTCCTGTTAACCCCATAATTTTATATTATAATTTATTTAAAGTGAATAAATTGTAATGAAAAAACAACATTTAAAAACAAATAT
>NC_048409.1:12061578-12075564 GCF_013103735.1 Etheostoma cragini
ATATTCATGAGCTTACATCTGCCATTACACATGTTTAGGGGAATAGGGCACTATTAATATACCATGTAAGGTGGTACGTGCTAGAGTACGTGGGTAAACCACCATCAGTGAGTCTGACCGTGGGGTAGGGACACCGCTGTACCAGGCAGTGTCCCACATTGTCCCTCAGAAACATACTCCTTGTCCCCCCTTGGGCTTGTTAGCAGGTGGTCACCCTAAAACACAGCAATGCTAATTTGTAGTTTTCTTTAGTGGTCAAAGGGACACATTGTCAATCTCAGATGCCTCAGCTACAAGATGTGACATAATTTGCATTGTGTTTTCTTCAACAGTCTAGATTTAGATTAAAATGTATAGAATTGATTCTATTTCCAGCCCTTTTGGTATCTTGAGGAGATTTATCATGACAATATCACTAGCACATGTGAAATAGCAACAAGCACAAAACAACACAATGTGCAAAAACTGAAATTTGACACCTGACTTAGAGAGACGACAATGTATGTTCGTAGTAATTTGATTGACCAACGAACAATCACTTAAAGGTTCCCTGCCACAGAAAACAATTTTAATTGCATTTTTTGAAATATACTGTATTACGTCCATATGGGTTTGTGTTGTGTCGTGAATGTGTAAATGAACAGCTACCTCCTCTTATTTAACTCTTATTTAACCAGGTAGGCTGTTGAGAACAGATTCTCATTTGCAACAGCAACCTGGCCAAAAATAAAGCATAAACTTGCAAGACGACGTACAGTTTTACATTCAATATAGTGCAAAAATACAAAACACAATAGGCTACATACAATTCTGATTAGGTAGGCATTACAAAGCCAGTGCAAAGTGTGATATAAGTGAGTCCATGGATATGCAAAAGCGATATGGTAATAACACAATATAAATAGAGAGTCTAGTATATAAATGTAGAAATTTAGCAAAGAGTCAACATACAGCAAGTTGTGGTCTAGTTAGTGAAGTAGATCAATAGATGTGCAAAAAATGACAACAGTGATGGGAAGAATAACAGTTATGCCAGGCAAAGTGCAAAAGAGCGTAAACAGATATGATAGCATTGCAGGTGAAAGTATGCAACTATGCAATGGGAAAAGACAGAGAATAATGGAATAATGCAAAAAGGATGTGCACAAAAGTGCATGAATTATAGAGAACAGTTAGCACGTACAGTGATTGGATAGGAGTCCAGACCAAATACTTTAAAGGTGATTAGTGGGATGAAGGTGTTGAGTTTTAGTGTTTTGTTGTTGTTCATTCCAGTCATTTGCAACTGAGAACTGGAAGGAGTGATGGCCAGAGGACGGGTGGGCTATCTGTTTGAGCGAAGGCTGCGCATGGGTAAAGCTATTGTGACCAGTGAGCTTAGGTACAGCGGGGCTATGCAAAGCAGGGACTTGTAAATGAGTTGATACCAGGCGTTGAGTGTGTAACGAGGGCCAGCCAACAAATGCATAGAGGTGTCAGTGGGGAGTGTTATGCATCCTTGTAATAAAAAATTAAGTTGCCAATAAAATGTTTATATGCTTAGTTTTTCCTGTGAAATCCTGTGTTGATCTATCTGTAGTTTAAAACCTGGAGATATACACAAAAGGCTAAATGTTTGTGGTCCGAGCAGGACCCACGCTATGACTTATGTTTCAAATTCCTAAATGTGTTTCCCGCATTCATTCATTTGTTCCTCAACTAAACATTCTATTCTGATGCCCAGCATGGTGCCACTATAGCACGTAAGGCTGCTTGGCAGGCAAAACTAGAACTATTACTCCCTCTGCTGGACGGCCTTAACTAAAAAAAGTGTATTGAAGTCCAGTAACAGACAATGAAATTCTAACCTGCATAAATATACAATAAAGATATTGTCCCAAGTATTTTGTTTGTGTGTTTTAATAAAACATAGATTCTGGTTCAAGACATTATCTAATCTTCATATGATCCTGTTTAAAAGCAGAAGTTAACATTGCAATTCACTGTATTGCTGGTTTCCAAGGCAGATTGATTAAGAAATCTAACAATAGCCGTCCAATTATCATAATCATTATTGTGATATTCAGAAACTGTACGAAATGTATATGATTTAAAAGTGTCAGTAGAGTAGTCATAGCAGAAGTTTAATCAGCATCTTGATATGTCACACCTGTGAGGTGGATGGATTATCTCGGCAAAGGAGAAGTGCTCACTAACACGGATTAAGATAGTTTGGGAACAATATTTGAGAGAAATATATATTTTTTTGTATATAGAAGAAGTCATAGCTCAGTCTTCAGCTTAAGAAAAATGGGGGGAAAAACAAAAAGTGTTTACAATTTTGTTCAGTGTAAGTGACGTGAGCTATTTGATTTTCTCTCCAGTTAATCAATTTCTGCAGCGTTCTGCATGAGCTTCAACTGACTCTCTACCCCGCCTGCCTGTTGTGTTGGAGCTTTCCCTGCAGGTACTGCAGGTGGGCGTGGCAGGGGGTCATCAGTCTGGCGAGTCCACACAGCATTCCTGGATTGGAGAAAAACGTTCTCTGGTTTATTGGCATTTCTTTAAACTAATCACAATTATCTTGGGCGGAGCTAAGCGCCGTACAGATCAACGGCACCTCTGCAAAATAACCTCGGAAAGGAACTTTTGGTGGAACATGTGTACGTGTCAGGAGGTCTTTTACAATTCTCAGGCTTGAATCAGACTCAGAGACGTTGGTTTAAGTCAAAATTATCTTTGCTTTTTTTCCTTAAACTCAGCAAATGTACACTCTTGTAGTGGATAAAAATAGAAGATCCAATTTAATGCAGTCTGTATGAAAGGGAATATAGTCTTTACCCTGAGTGAGGCAGGGAAAAGGCTAGCGGCACCCGTAATGTCCAGTCCGCTCTTCCTAGTCAGGGCGCCTGTGCAACGCTGCTGTGCCGATCTCCACGTCCAGCCCCGCACCACCTCAGCTCGTTTTTACAACTCCTTCCGGCTCTTCCTCACCAGAACCTCCCTGTGTAACCCTGGAAACACTGACTACAGCGCCAAGCCTAATGTACGTTTGGCCAGATTATGACAGAGACTTGTGAACAACACATTGCAGTAGATGAGTGTACTCTGAAATAAAATGATTTGCATGCTCCAATTTATCACTGGGAGAAAGAAAAGGCCCAGGGTCTCATTCACAAATGTGGCGTTTGCACATTTTCAGCACTGTTTTGTGCGTGCGCCATGTTTATAAATGACCCCCCAGACGATTTAGAAAAAAGCAAACTTGACAGGAGAAAGTGCAAACTCTGACCCATGCGGACGCACATTTTGGAGACAATGGGAATTGGCGACGCACATGGTGAGGAGCTGAACTGAAGTCAGACTTCAAAAAGTAATGTGGGAATAACGATAACTCCTAATATTTTCAAGTATTGATGTCTCACGCACATTTCTTTCGCACGTTATCATGAAGATTAAATCCAGCAGTGTTATTTGCACTTGAACTGAGTGAAACTTGTTCCATAAACACCTTGTAAAATCCAACTCAAATCTTAAATCAAAATTTGTTCTTAACGTTTAATCGTCCGCTACAGAGTGCAGGACAGGATGATGGGATGGTCCGACTCCATGGAACACAGGACAGCATTTAAATACCCTAGCACTAGATAACGGCAGAACACTAAACTAACTAAATATCTGTCTTTAATACTCTACATATTTCATCAAATGTCAAAGTCTGAAAATACATTCGGTCTGAACTTTAATACTGTTGGTGACAAAACCTGCATGAAGAAAAGTGTGTTTGCCTTTTAGACTTCTGTCTTTAAATTGGAGGGTGGGGGATAGGCTACCACTTGTTAATGCTGTGATTTTGGCAAGATGTCTACAATCACAAATTGTTGTAAACATATAATTATATTTCAATTTGCAGCAATTCCCAAGCATCTGAGAAGGTTTTTGCTTTTTCCCCACGAGTCATCATGATTCAGCATAAAGAAGAACTGCCAGCCCATTAAAATACTGAGCATTCACAAGGTGCTTTGCATTGACTATTTATGGTTAAAAATGGGCGTGTACAGGGTGGGATAAGAGTCTGATTCATGTACACACATTAGGTAATCTGGGATTGATAAAGGGAACATTGCATACGCATGGTTTTATAAATTTAGAGTTTTTTTGCGTGCGCCATTTTTGTCTTTTGGGTATACAAACACTTCTGGTAAGGATCCTACGCACATTTTAATAAAGTAGACCCCTGGCCACATATTTAAATGATAAACCTCTCTGTTTTAGTTCTGTTGCTTGTATGCAGCTGGAAAATTAGGCTTCAAAATTGGGTGAGATTAACAGGGTCGACAGCTCCAGTATATAGAGTTGGTTGTCATCTGCATATCAATGAAAGTTTTTTTATGGGCCATGGTGAGTTTTCAGTCTATGATGGAAGATGTGTAAAGCAGTTATTTTCAATGCGGTGTCCGGCCATCTCTGGACTCCCAGGGGTCAGTGGTCCTCTGCCAGGTGGTCTGTACGTTTTCAGGTTCTTTTATTTAAATTGTCATGATACAAAAATAAATACAGTATATACATTTTTTTCATACAAACGGCCTCATGGTTCAACAACTTATTAATTATTTAATTTTTACACCTATCATTTTTCAACGAATACTTTTTTAATCTAACAAATCTATAACTCTTTAATAGACTATATCTGATGTCTAATATCACAATTCTCTCATGGTGTGTTTTTTTCTCTGAAAAAACATATCACATATAATTCGAAAAAGTAAAAAAAAGTCAATAGCCTATTAATCAAATACTAAAATTAATATTCAAATGTGTATTTCTTTTTTTTTTTTTTTTTACAAATGTTTTAGCTAACGTTGGTGAATCTTGCACTTCTAGCCTTGGCCTATCCACATGTGAAAACTAAATGCTTTTGTCATGTGTGAACAATAAAGTTAGCAGGACTGAGCAACACAACACAACACAACACAAGGCACTGTGAGATTTTGGGGCCCCATGGTAAAGACCATAGACTGTATATATTAATAATAACGGTCTATGGTAAAGACCAAGTATAGGCTGGAGAGGGAGTGACAGGTTGCCACTATCAAAGAAGGATGGGAAATACTGTTTTAACATGAAATAAAAATGTAGCCTACATCCACTGAGCCAAAAATGCTTACAGTATCATTAACACTGAACATTGAGGAAATCAGTGAAAGAAATTAATTAAGGGGATAGAGGAGAAAAACACTTCCAGAACCAGCAGCTCAAAAACTCTATTAGACGTTAACATTCCATTGACATGGGGATGCTTCGTTTATATAGTGCAACTAAAAATAGGGGCATTTCACTTTGTTATGTGTTAAAAGGACATTTAGTAATGCAGTGAATGTTTATTGCAATAAAAATACTTTCACATGGGCAGTGTTTCGTATTTTGGCAATGCGTTGAGTGGGCGGGCCAAAGATGTACCGGCGGAGGGATACACTACTCAAATTGAGGCATTGCACACCGGCGTCGCTGAATTGAGGTTTCCGGGGCTACTCTAGTGCAACATAAGGATATTCTCCACACATATACCGAACCATAGCTACATTTTAAAGTGTGATATCATTTACGTATTTCACCAGCAACTGTATTCTACGTAAGGTCAATACAAATCCTTACATTGGGCTTTTGTGTCATTTTGACGGAGCTTAAAACGTCAACGGGACAATGGTGAGTAACGTTAACGTTACAGGCTAACCGTTAGAAACGTTAGCTAGATCGTTAACATTCATTAAGGTTGAACTGCTTTGTGACGGGTTTTAAATAACAGCCATCAAGTAGTCGTTATTAAATCCAAAAAATATCCTGCGCTAGTTATATAGTAACCCAGCTTAAACTCCACACAGGCTAACATAACAATATCTTTTTAATGTTTAATGCTAGCTAGATAGATAACTGCAGTAAACCATGCGGTGTATGGACACAAAATGTTACCGATAATCACTTTCTTGTCAAGTAATCACGATGTTGGTCAGTGTTAGTTGTTTATAACGTTATTCAGCAGTTAACGAAAGAAAAATGTTTTCTTTATTAGCTGTCATCTGCGCAACATCATGTAGCTGCACGTCGTGTTGCGAGAGGAACGGGACAATGTGTTTCCTGCTGTATCCGTAATGTTAGAATAATCATTTAACGTTAGCTGATTTGCTAACGTGTCAAAATCTGTGGTTTAACCTCCGGGCACGGATCAAGGTTTGCAGCGTTTGCTTTCAGTCGAGAGTGGGCGTGGTGGTGGTGAGGGGGTGCTGGGTAAAAATAGACCCTTCCAGCGTTAATCTTGCAAGGCAGATATCAAAACTCTGCCTAACTGTCTGCTAACTAGCCAGCTACCATTTTTAACATCCCATATAGCAAGTTGCTGCAACATGCAAAGCACCCGCTCGCAGGCACATCAGCAGACTGCTTTTAATACAGCGTGGCATGCGCAACAAGCGATACACGTTTTACATTGCAAATTGCGGTTACGTAATAACAAGTTGCAGTTAGCAGCTCACCGTTAGCAACAATTGTCATATTGCATGCAGATTGTGTTGCAACATTTTGGACTGTGTTCTAGCGACGACGCCATGACAGCATCTCATTGCGCCATAACGTTGAACCGCATTCTGCTCCTGCTGAATGATCCTCGTTGCAACCCCTCCTTCCGCGCCTCCCTTCCCCCCGCATTGAACCAAACCATGCTTGGTGCAGTAGGCTGTCAGGACCCGCAGTGCACCCTCCAAAATGGGAACTAAAAATATAATGAGCCATATTGTGGCACTATAAACTAATCCCTGCCCCTGTGCCTTAATCTTTCACTACTCCCTTTATCCTTATTGTGCATTACCAGACACATGGTCTTTAATATATGTTGTGGAAACTAAAATATCCCATTGTCACATACTGCCTAAACAGAATGCGCGTGCCTTGACTGTATGATTAAAAAATAAAAAAAACCTTTTTGTAGTTTTCTCTACTGCACATGAGAAAATATGATATGATCTCTTGTTTACTGAGGAGTTGAAAAGCAGCAATTCTGTCTTGCTACGCACTTTTTACATCAGCTGAACAAATCCTCTTAACAGTGCCGAGCCCTGATCCAGACACTGCTCGCTTCAGAATCGGCACCTCCGAATTGGTTGGCAGTGGACAGAGTGAATACTCTGCAGCCTTGCTCCTTCCTTCCCCCCCCCCCTGGTGACTCATTGAAATCGACTCCAAGAACACGTGGCGTTACCGCCTCATAGAGCTACAGAAATGTTAGCTTTAATCTCTTGGGTTTTGAACAAGCAAAGGGTCGTTAGAAACAAATTGCTTGTCCTTGGGTGCAATCATGGAGACAATGGAAACAAGATGTTTGTTTATTTCATGCACTAGCTCTGTTGTTATACAAGTTCAGTAGTTTGCTAAATTGCAACTTTTGGTTATACTCAAGTATGAGTACTAATACTATATTGTTGGATGTATTGAATGCAGCAGTTAAGTAATGCCTGATCATGCCAGTTGTTTTTAAGTCATCTGAGCATCATTCCCTGACAGCATGAAGGACAACACACTGTCAATCAACAGTTAGCACAGGGGCTAGTCTAAGATGATAAACCGAGCCTCGCATTTGTTCAGTAAAAAGATACAAAGAGGTGGCTAGTTGCGGTGATATTCAGTGTGCTACTTTGGCGACCCTGTTTCTGTCTCACTAATTATAGCAGGCGTGGGTATTTCGGGCTGTGCCGTATTTATACCCGTCCCTCATCACACTTTCTCAGCCTGAAGTGGGCATGTTGACTGACTTAGACAGGCCTGGTAAGACCTCACAAGGATGGCAGAATGACATATCAGATGAAATTGAAAAACCAATTGTAGGAATGCAAAAGTAAAACCTATTTTGAGAGATCTGGATGGCATTGACACACCGATCTTAGCACTGTGGGTTTGTGTAAAACACTGTGTGTTTCTCTTAATAAAAAATAAACCAATAAACTAATGTGTATGGGTTTCCATTTTCTGCAAGCAATATGACAATCTATTCAATTACTTTATTCCCATAATGCAACAAGTTTCACATGTCAGATTAAACAGAATACAGGTGTCCAAGTCTTGTAAAATACTAGCTTTAATATAGTATAAGGCCCAGTAATTAATTTGTCCTTTTATTAGGCACCCTCCTGATAAATGACATAATTAAGAAATACTATTTTAGCTAGCTATTGCCTTGCATCTGTAAGGATAGTCTTAAGCTACATTATGGCATCGACTGGGCCCAGATGTCAGATAATATCAGTCTGTTTAAATTAGTTGGTTTAGAGTGCATTTGCATTCAAATACAAGTAGATCTGTGTGCTGATTAAACAGTGGAGTCTGCTGCAGGGGTTCCTACTTAGGCCTAACCAAAGCTTTCATTTCTATAGTCATAGTACTGGAAGATTCACAGAAAAAAAGGCATGAAAGGTGACTTTAGAAAAGTCTGTAGTTTCTTTCTTCACAAAGAACAGCAGCTGTGTCAGTATGTGAGTTTGCAGTGGTAGAAAAAAAAAAGAGAAAAGAAATGACTTCGACACTTAAAAACGTACTCATGTAGCTTTATACATATTGTTTGGAATCAGTTATTTATTTAGGATCCCTTAACTTTTGTTGTTTGGGAGCATTATGGTTTTGAGGAAATGGACAAGGACTATTACTTTGGATGAATAAAACAATTTTGTGTCAGCAGTCTTTTGCCTAATTTATGTAATGTTACACCTGTCTCTAAATAGCCAAATAGTCAGGCTAAAGGTGCTCAGCACTCATTTTGTCTGCCCTAGCATTAGGATTTTAAAACTTAAACTAATTTAACATATGACTGCTTTTTCAACACAGAAAAAATTACATCTGTCTATAAAGCAAAAACATATTTTCATAATGGACTTTAGGGCTGCACGATTATGGCCAAAATGATAATCACGATTATTTTGAAAAATATTTTGATCACTAATATTCTCACGATTATTTGTTGATTTTAACCAAAAGAAATTTAATCGTCACATAGGCTATTTATAACTGCGAGATGGAGTGTGATGGACGCTACTCACAGAGAGACGGCTGACGCATTATGAACGGGTCCAGCACGGGTCGAATGGCGGATACACACATTGTGTGTATGAAATGTCTGTATCGTCACTGCGCTGCATTTTTATGAACTATGATATTCTGGCCATGGCTCACATCTCTGGCCCAGGTCCAGCAGCTCCGTCTCTCACGCTGTTACTCTACCAACTGAAGTTAGTTGCATTCAATAACTTCTTCTGTGTTCTTCGCCATGGCCGCCTCAATAGCAGAGTTACCGGCGGAAACACTGGTACAAATACCGGTTTGTCCCTCATACTTAACAATACACAGCTGTGTTAATAAAAAATTTAAACTGTGGACAAATGTCAGAAGTGTGGACCGGCGGCCGCTGTGTGGGCGGGCGCGGAGAGTAAGAGGAGAGATCAAACACAGGCACGGCTTTACAGACAAAATGGGTCATGTAACGCAAAATTAAACCATATCCATATAACAGCATTGCAGCGGATGCGAGGACATTAGCACCGGTGCGTCCTAGAGGAGCTAACAGCTAACAGACGTTACTAGCACCCACTAGCACTGGTCACTGCTGTTGTCTGAAAAACAACAGACGGGACAAAATGTTGCGTTTACTGGTAAACTGTAAACCTTGAGAGCGACGTATGACCGACTGCTATCTGAGTTTTCCTCCCGTTCCTCTGTCCTCTGTGACTGTCTACATCTTAAAACTAAGCTGCACGGGGTGCAGGGAACTACTCTGACTGGCTCAGGAGCAGACAGTGGTTTACGGAGCGGTAGATTGGCTTTGCAAAAAAAAACTCAGCGTTCAATGAATGACGCTTTAAAAACAAATCGCTCAATCACGCACATTTGATCGTGGGAAGTCAAAATCGTGATCGTAATTAAAATTCTATTAATTGTGCAGCCCTAATGGACTGTCAGTGTTTTATCAATGTCTTATTCTTTTGTTAACAGGCTGATCAGCTGACTGAGGAGCAGATTGCTGGTGAGAGCCTATCTTAACCGTGTTTGGTTTGTTTTAGGCTTGGCTTAGCTCCTTAAATCTCCACCAAACCCTAAGAAACTAGGGTGTTTGGAGATATTTAAATAACCAGAGGTGCGTTAGGACATAGACAGAGAGTGGCAATCAATTCATTAATCTCCCTTGACTTTGTATTGCGTAAAGGTGACTCCATGTCAATTTTGTTTAACAACAGGGTAAAGAACCCAGAACTAAGTTTCCATAAGCTGCCTAACTGAAAAATGAGTATTTAAACAGTATGGAACTTTTTGCTATGGTGAAATGTGGTTAAATCAGAAAGTTATAAAAGTCTCTAAGCTAGCTAACATTAGCTTACAAACAGCTAATTTGTCCTCTCTGGTAGACAGGTTGACCTGTTTTAAATCTAATGTTTTCAGCTATAGCTACAGGCATTTTGTTAGCATTTCAGCCCTTGGTTACATATTGTCTTCCCCATGCTTACGTATTGAGTATGACGTGTTGGCCTCTTTCTCTAAGCTGGTGGTTGACGTGACTAAAATGAAAATCCTCACAGTTTTGACTCCTAGGATGAAACTACATGGAAAGTCCAAATATGCACATTCATTATTTAAGTCATAAACAGACTGTTAATTTCTTAGCATGTGTTTTCTTTTCAGGCAGCTTGAAAGACTGCAAGTGATATGTTTACATAAACGTGAACGCTTGTGGCATACTAACGGTGTTACTCCTACACATGTACAGAGTTCAAGGAGGCGTTCTCGCTGTTTGACAAGGATGGTGATGGCACAATCACTACCAAGGAGCTTGGGACAGTGATGCGCTCTCTGGGACAGAACCCCACTGAGGCTGAGCTGCAGGACATGATCAATGAGGTGGATGCAGATGGTGAGTGAAAACAAAACAAGCGAGAAAATTATACTTGTGGAAACTTATAATTACTACAAATTTATGGGTAATCTTCATGTCAAGTGTTCCTCTTTGCCAAAAATAAAATTACTGCAAAGTCTCACCAGTCTATGCGGTGTGATGCTATTCAGGGAAGCACTTGGCTTTTTAATTACTATCATGACATGTATGTCATGCTTAAGAAATGTGACAATTTCCGCGGGTGGCTTTTGTTATTTCCCCTCCCTGTTAGTTTACTGATAATGTTGTATGCTTTAAACTTTATATGCACATATGCAGATACAGATTCCTTAAAAAGCTCAAATTGAACCGTAGTATCAGCGATGTAGATGTATCGTCCTCTTGGATTTATATGCTTAGTTTATGAGTTCTTACTTGCTGCCCAAAATAACACAATAACCCTGACTTCTTCCTGTTTGTATGACTGCGTAGGTAATGGTACAATTGACTTTCCTGAGTTCTTGACTATGATGGCCAGGAAGATGAAAGATACAGACAGTGAGGAGGAGATCAGAGAAGCGTTCAGAGTCTTTGACAAGGTATGTACCACTCAACAAAATTAGAACTCTGATTTTGCCACTGATGTGTATATTAGGCCTGTAACGATACACCAAAGCCATGATTCGGTTCATGTGTTGATTTTTGACCCACGATTCGATACTCGTTTATTTTATTTTATTTTTTTATTTTTATTAATTAAATAACCTTTTGAAAAAATCTATATAAGGTGAACACCAAAGAACAATATTAAGTATACAAATTATAGTAAAATAAATAAATAGCCCAAGCTATAACACTTCTGGTTTCTTTAGTAACAAACTAGCCATCGGCCTACTGTTGAAAAACAAACCAAACTAAACTCCATTGTGGAGATGATTTGAGCATGTTGAAAATTCTTCTTCAATCAAGTTTTCTTAAATTTACAAAGTAAATTAAATGGATGCTGTTTCACAGTACTGTGCAGTCTGAAATTGACACTACACAACACAAATGTGGGGGCAGGCCGACAACAGAAACGCATAAACACTGGCGCACACACCAGACCCCAGCCACTACCTTCTGTTTACTGATCGCTAGGGTTTAACTCGGGCTAAGTTATTAGCTAGTGAGGTGCGATATCTGGCAGCCGGCCTTCCAAAAGAAAGCCCACCTGGAGGTTGTCAGCTGTGTCTGCCTGGTGTAGCCTACTCTCGGACAGACAATTAAACTCGCCAGTCAATATAGTGTCATGTGTCACGTTGCTCTCCACAAGCAGGGGAAAAAAGGAGCTTAAAACACAACGTGCGTTGTAACCTGGGCTGGAGGGATAACTCTGAGAGTTTGGTCTGTCGCGATTCTGCCTTCTAACAGCGAGACACAGGTTCGTGGATATGAGTGTCGCGCTTTCATTTTGCATATCGATACAGCCCTAGTGCATATCCTTTTGTGTCCTTGGGATGGCACGCTACCCACATTTGGAAAAGACAAAACCTGTTCAGACCCCGTCATGTAATCAATTCTTGTTTGGAGATACATGTGTGCATGGTATTGAGCTGGAACAAAGGTCACGGTTTTATTTTTCTTCGACTAGCACTTTGGTCCAATAGGCTTTTCATTGATGTTCCTCTGCTAGCTGAGCGATAATGTTAACGTGCAAATGTTTACCATTCCGCTCTAAGTGCAGGTAAGGCTACAGAATCCCAGTTTTCATAAACAAGTTTAAGAGAACAGTAAGCTCTAGTGCTTAGAATACTGTAAAGATAGTGAAGTAATACGGGCTTATGTGATGTAGAACACCATAGTACAGACGCTGAAACTAACTTCAGCGGTATTCAGCTTTTAGCTGCTATGTAAAATAGTAAATAGATACAATACGGTAACCGTAGCACTTCTGTTTGCCGTCGGCAGGACGGTAACGGCTACATCAGTGCAGCCGAGCTACGGCACGTCATGACCAACTTAGGGGAGAAGCTCACTGATGAGGAGGTGGACGAGATGATCCGCGAGGCTGACATTGATGGCGATGGTCAAGTCAACTATGAGGGTGAGATGTTCTTCTTTGGTTGTCATGCCTTTTTTTTTTCACATTAATTACAACCCTGCAGCTGCTCGTGCATTTTTCTTTTTGCCACATGACTTGCTTTTACTACAACATAATGTGTGTTTTTACTCAAATGTATTAGAACCAGGAACACACTTATTGTTACATTACTAAGACAAAAAACACGAAATATGTCAGTTGCAAAATAACCTTTCATGGTAGACTCTGACATCCGTTTTTAAGTTTCCTGTTCCAAAAGCCTTAACAGCTGCAGAAAGAAAGAAATGACTATTTGCATTTGTCATTTAAACATTGTTTCCTGTGCTCTTCACAGAGTTTGTCCAAATGATGACTGCCAAGTGAAGAGAACCCTGACATTTCTCTCCAAGTTGCTTTTCCTCCTAAGATCACTGTCTTTAAGAACCAAAAAAGGAACGATCATCAAAAGATTAACAACCCCATATCCCCCCCTTCCCCCCAAAATCACTTATTTTTGGAATTTGAGCTTCAGTACATCCAAATACTTCTAAGGTATCTGTTTAGCAAACACCAACAGAGTAATCCCTAGGGAAGTCAATGGACCAAGCTTTAAGAGGGCCGAAGCCCCGCCTTCAGACCAAGATTCTGCTGAGTCACTCAGCTCCCGATTAATTTAGAGGAAAAGAGCAACACTGAAAAGGCAGGGGGAGGAACCCATGCTGCAGTTGGTATAGAGAAGTTGGCTATTTAATTATTTCCAATATTCAACAAAGAACTCTAAATACTGAATTGAGTACTCTTCTTGCATGCATCCTTTGTTTGGCGGTCACGACAAGGAGGCTCTGATCCCATCGGAGGTAGTGGTCAGACTGTGTACACACTGGAGGTATATACATTACTCTATAGCGATATATCCGTAAAATTTGTGTCACTATTGATTATTGCGAGGGCATATAGTTGCGATGTCGGGCGTTCACTGCTGCTCGGTTGCAGTGCTTATACCTTGAAGACTTCAGACAAGAACGGGAGACTGAAAAGTGCTGAT
>NC_048409.1:12075664-12104547 GCF_013103735.1 Etheostoma cragini
TTGTTGCAAGACTCGTAGTTCCTTAGAATAAAATAAATCTACTTAATATAATAAAAATACAAGCAGTTGAACATATTTGCACTTTGGTACAAAGAATATTATTATAAAAAAGTTTTTGTTTTAAAAGAAGAGAAAGAAACCAAATGTCACTGTTGCTGCTGCTAGAACAACTGCTACACACTCATTTGTCGTCCTTGTTGGTGTCTGATCTTTGATTTCTAGTCCGGTGATTCAAACTTCAATCTGCTTGCTGTTTTACTCAACAGAATACATGTATGTTCACAAAAACTACAGGTGGTAGGGGTGGTGTGTTTAATTTGGGCTTTTAGCATGGGACTTTCAGATAGGGAGGAAATGAGGTTGTAGCAAAGAATTCAACTTTAGAAGTGAGATTGTTCAGGTTTTTGAACAGTTGGCTGAATTTGAGAAGCGGAGGTATCTTGTGATTGGGTGAGTGGACTGTAGACTTCTGAAGGTATCTTAAAAAACAATGTAAAGATGTGATATATTTTCCATGAATCAATAAACTGAGCTTTACTTCACCGGCATTTCACTGTGATGCTTGATCTGACGTGAACCTATTTGATGTGCATCCTGTTTCTATTTGTTTAAAGCCAAAGACGTTCATAAATGCCATTCTGCAATAGCACACTGAATCCTTTTCCTGCCAGTGTCCCTGTGCCAGAAGGGAACACTAATCCCATCCAGACAATCTTAGATTGGGCGAGGACAAGTCACCTTAGCCATTTACGGCAGACACTATCCCAGCCACAGGCTATAATTAGAGGCTCATGAGATTGCTACAGGAGCCTGTGCTAATCCAGGTCAGCTAGGGTCATGACCTCTCTCACGCACAATGCAAACAAGGAGCCCTGCGCCTTCTTGGTGACCGGCAACAGCCAATGGGACCAGGTGTTATCTAGGGCAGGTAAATGTGCGTCCACATGCTAATCATTTTAAGTAGATAAGGAAAATGAATTTAGAAACAGAATCCCTCTCAGCAGAGCTGTAGCATGACAGGCAGGTGTGATTATCTCTCTATGGTCGTGTAATCACAGGCTGGACATGCTCAGTGCTGTAGCTCCCGGCCGCTGTGCAATAATGTCATATTCATTATAGATTACGCTGGTTTCATCAAAAACACTTTGATTATAAATCATACATGTAAGGAGCGCTAAAAGTGTGGTGTCACAGAAGTTATTTGGGCATTAGTTATTTTAGAGAAAGCCCGACGACTATACAATTAGATGCAATATTATAGATTAAACTAGCCACTAGTATATGCCCACCTCAACCAATGAATGTACCACTTAAATGATAATGCAACAACACTTTGGTCCTTCATATGTTTTGTTGCTAATTCTTTGCTTTTAAAGTTTGAATGCAGGATCAAATAATTGTACAGTGTGGTATTACTACTTTTACAAAAGTAAAGGATCTGAATCTGAATACTTTTTCCACTGCTGATAGAAGTGGTGGAAGAAGTATTGTAAAGTACAAGTACTACAAAATGGTACTATCCACTACAGTTGGCCGCAAAACTATTTTCAACCAAGCTTCCATTCCACACTTTTATCTCTAATCAGATACCTTTGACATAGTAAATGTATAAAGGTCAAGTTTTAGACATTACACACACTGTGGGCCATGCAAATGTAATGAAACCACAAACATGAACATACAGTAGTAGCAAAGGACATACCATGACTTCAACACTAGGTGGTGGTGGTGGTGTTACAATGTCCTCTAACTGTCAATGTCTAATTTGTGACAAGTGCAACACATACAGGGAGGATGAGACCGAAATATAAGGGGACAAGACCCTACAACAGAAAGCAGCTGAAGGAACTAATTATTTAAAATCGAGTTACATTGTCAATGAATTTCATGCAGCTTTGAAGCAGCCAGTTATTCTTTAAATGCAGGCGTGTGTGTGTGTGTGTGTGTGTGTGCGCGCGCAAATTACATTGTAACTTATTCATGTGTTTGCTTAAGTGAGCCGCACCCACTACCCAGAGCTGTGTACACCTTGGAATGTAATCTAACTACCCTTTCCTTGTCATTCTCATTATACCTGAGGGAGTGTGTTGCGGAGTATTGTGTAAAATCTACTACACAATTCAGACTCCTGAACAATGTAACTATTTTTGAAATGTTATGCATGTTTATGCAGTTCATGCACAATTCCTCCCCTTCCAAGAACAGAATCTCCCTCTCCCTCATTGTCTCACATCTTCTATTGGGACGTGATTCACTATGTCCGGCTTCTTGCCACCCTTCCTCACTTTGCATGTAACCAAACTAACATTGTTAACACATTTGCCTTCTCCTGCACTGCGCCTTGTTGTCTTTTTAAAATCACACAACGCCCTTCAACAACTCTTTTTTTACCATTGTCGGCTCATCCAGCCAGCTTTGACTTAAACAGACATATAGATACAGAGTAGTTTTTAGGGTGTGGATATGTCTTGTTTCAGCGCATCAGCGCTGGTTCTGGGACTCGATCCCAGCTCGCAGTTCAGCTGGGATTTTTGTCCACATTTGTTCACACACCTTCAACAAAACTGAGCTGTTCTTTAAAATGATGTCTTCTACAACAATAGTTCACATCTTGTTCCCCTCTCCCATGAAAGCTATGCGGCAGAAATACGTGCTTCCCTTTTAATCATTTCACAACTCGTCCAGTCGCCCTGACCCCAGTTCAGGAACCCCTGCTCTACAAGACCTTTTGTCTAGTCACCTATTTCAGCTGTCGATACTCCATGGAGGAGGAGACTAAGAAATGACAACACTATTATACAATGTTTCCTTTGCATTTGATGGATGTTTCAAAGGGGGAAAACCTCCATATCCACGGTTAGAACATGCCTAAATCTCATCTTTGAATTGTTGCTTTTATTTAAGTTATTTTTTTGCCATTGGAGGAAGGCATCGGTATGGCATAGCAACATAGCTGCCGGCTATCTGGTATCTGTCTATATCCACTTTTGGGATTGCTGAGTGCTGCCAGCTGCTGATGGAAATTCCAACATACAGTATTTCACCATTTAGGTCGGATATCCGCTGCCTTGGACTTTCTTTGTTGGCCTTTTAAACTCCGGTCTATTTGTGAGGACTGTGGTTAACCTTTTCTCAGATCTCCACAGGCTAAATCCTGACAGCCAGCTAGACTATCTGTCCAATCTGAGTTTTCTGTTGCATGACATGGGTTGAGATTGTTCTTATGTGGGTTGTAACATTGCGCAGTGGATATAACACACCTTTGGTATGGGAGATCTGGGTTCAATTCCCTGCAATACATCAACCATTGTGTCCCTGAGCAAGACACTTAACCCATAGTTGCTCAAGAGGCGTGCAGCCTCTGACATACACAGCAATTGCAAGTTGCTTTGGATAAAAGCGTCAGCTAAATGGGATATAACGTAACGACTAGAACAACTTTTGGACGTACCTATGTTCCACCAAAACAAGTTCCTTCCCGAGGCTATTTTGCAGAGCCACCTTGCCTGCCCACAGCGCTTAGCGCTGCCCAGGGCGATTGGTTTAAAAAAATGCCAATAAATCAGAGCACATTTTTCTCCCATCCCGGAATGCTGTGTGGACTCACCAGACCCTCCTTCACAGCGTTGTGGAGGAGGAATGTCTGGCAATGCGAGACTGTCTATCTTTCTTAACCACTCAGGCACTGGAGAACTCCCTCTTTTAGTATTTTATGGGAATTTGTAAAGAAGGACACACAAACCAGCTTTAATAACCACTGGATTGAAACCAGATGTTCATGGTCATCAACATAATACATGAGACACATGAGTTCATGAAAACTACCAATGACAAATCAAGTAATGGATTATGGGATAATCCTACCGTTTTTTGCCTGAATTTTAGGGACCTCTTAAAATAAGATGCGCTTATTTTCTTCTAAAGCTGCATTTATGTCTTTAACTGTAGTTAACACACTGTCCATTGGGCCTTTTCTACAATTGTCACACCATAATAAGCCCTGTGGTAGAGCTTTGACTTTATGAAATGTGTTTTCATATTCCTGCATGAAAGGTCAAAAGTAGTTGAACTTGTCTTCCCATACATTGGACATCCTGGTGTGTTTTCCATATTTAGTTTCATACAGTTTCAATCTTGCCAGTTTCATAGAGAAAAGAAACTTCCAGCTAAAAGCGTGTGAGGCTGTGCGGCCTTGGCAGGTTTCATTGTACTACATCACGTAAAGACTTCTCTGCAGAATACTTGAAAAGAATCACGGCATATTCCATTAACAACTTGACTGAGAAGATTTGTAATGGATAATATGATATGTGATATCACAGACTCTAGACATTTCAGTCTTTGCTGTGTGCTATCACTGCCTGACTGCGCTCTAGGTCCCTATTGCATGGACAAATTCTTACACATAATCTGATAAACAAAATATTCTATCAGTTTTCAAAATTAATGTCACTTTGGGTTATTAAAATCTAATCTTAATCAAACACAATGTGAAGATAGCCACTGTTTGAAAAAAAAAAAAATGATGGTATTTCAAATGAGATTACGGAGGAGTCAACCCTGGAAAACAATGAACTTCAATCAATTAAAGAAATTGATGTGGGATGTTCAAAGGAGAAACTATTAGGTTAAAGAATATCCTCCTGTGGCCTTTAGTGGTTGGTTCTCAGAGCGTTATTTCTCTATCAGTACATCAGTGCTGTTTTTTAAATGGGAAATTCCCACCAGGACCCTTTTCTATATACAGACGACTGTTTCGACCTCGGTTTTGTACCCTGCTTTGAACTTTGCTTCCATAACCTCAGACCCGGCCCAAAATACTGTAATAGCTAAAACTAAACAGATGTTGAAAACTGCTAAACTGTAGTTTTTTTTGTGAGTTTCGTTTGTGTTCAGCACCAAAATCACCTTGAGAAGTTTTAAAAACACATGGACTGGATGCACGCAGAAGGTATTTTACAGTTGACAAAAACAATCGCAACTAAAGGTCCAGTTGCTCGCTTCTTCTGGAACTTTCGACCATATGTCTTCAGCACTAGATTGAGTTTGCTCTTGTTGAGCTTGAATGAAAGAGTCATCTAACCCAATATGGAAGCTCTCAAGCATAACAAAAAGTTGAAACATACAACTTCATGACAATTGAGCTTCATCTGCTGATGAAGACCATGAGATACGGTCAACAGCTCCACAACAAGTGTGTACTGTACATACTTTGGACCTTGAGTTATGATTGTTGTCAACTGCTGTTCCTATGGTCCAGACCAAACTACAGTAGAGTAAAACTCATTGTTACCTGACAATAACTCCTGAATATACAACCCTGCGGCTATTTTAAAGACAAGAGTGGTGTTGTTTGATACCTGCTGCAAGCTGAATTGTGATAATATCTGATGAATAGCTCATGAACTTTACTAACTGTCTGTTGCTGGTAAGATACAGCAAAAAAGAATGAAAAGAGATGTGAAAACGTCTTACTTTCAACACTATTAGAAAGGGGAACCACATACTGTGTTTATGTGGCCTTTTCTATTCTTGTTTTAAAGCTGAAAGGAGATTTCTCTTTGGTAGAGTGTGGCTTTCACTTTGCAGCTTAACATGTAGGCCTACATCTGCTTAAGGGTTCAGCAGAAGTAATCTGGTATTTCATTTTATATCTCTATCTATAATTCGTGGATTAGAACAATTTTAAAATCGATAGGCTTCAAATGAACTAGATACACCGTGTGTTTTCTGACCACATTGAAAGGATATAGTGTTTTTACTATAAGTGCTCCAAAAAGCCACAAAAAAACCTGTTGTCATAGCCTCCCATTGGCAGCATCCCACCGCCTCCAATAGCTCTTTCCAACTATTTTGTATCTTTTGTGTGTCTTTGTATTCTTGAAATAATTTTACTTAAATGTATACAGGGGAGCTTTTCATTTGGTATTTGGGAATTGTAGTCTGAGTCCATGCCAGAAGAGGCCTGTTTAGACCGATACTACAAGCGAAGCTCCTGAAAAAACAACCTCTTGTTAGCAAAGCAAACATCCTCAAATCCCATTATGGTTCGAATTAAATCAAACAAGGTAAGCCAATACAGGCGTGCATGGCTCATTATTTCTGTGTAATAGGTGCCTGTGTATTGTCTACAGAATGGGGAAAGCCCTGTCTCGTCCTGTGTTAAGTTCCACTGTACCAAATCGGTTGGTAGGTTATGTAATACCTAGCAAATACTGTACGTCTAAAAAACTGTTTAACATGTTTTTGATGTCATTTCATTTAATGTGTAAACGGCAAATTTCTGCTGTAGACAAAATCGGATAGCAGGATGTTGCAAATAAGTCACATAGGAGCATTAATTTCCCTCATTTTCCCTGTTTCACCACAGTATAGAACATGAGTGGTTTACATATTTGTATATATGTATATATGTATATGTGTACATATACTGTATATTAGAACAAGAATTGCACACCTTATTGTACTGCAGAACTAAAATGCTGTAATACAAATATAGCAAGCTCTCACATTCTGATGGAATTCTTAATTTATTATTTATTAAAAGCAGGTGCACTGGAGGTTTCAAGCTGTAGGACATTACACATAAATACGGTTTATGGGGGGTTTCAGTGAGCATGGAAATAAACTTACTGTGACATCTTAAGTTGCTTATCTTAATGGTAAGCATATGGCCCACTGATCAAAAGAACTGTTGATAGGAGCTCAATAAAAACCCAAAGATTTATCATTATTGTCAATCGTGTGTGTGTGT
The DNA here is from genome assembly GCF_013103735.1 of Etheostoma cragini. Lineage (NCBI taxonomy): Eukaryota > Metazoa > Chordata > Actinopteri > Perciformes > Percidae > Etheostoma > Etheostoma cragini. The sequence continues at coordinate 12,082,419 of NC_048409.1, forward strand.
GTGTGTGTGTGGTGTCACTGGACCATTGCCGATTCTCTGTGTCCATGTTAAGTCTCTAGTCTCAGAATCAGCTCCGGCTCATTGAACAGGGTATGAATGTTAAAACCTGTTTTGAGTCACTGGGTTTCTGAATGTAAAAACAAACACAAAAAAAGAATTGACATCCTGTAAGGCTAAAACTCTCAGACATCATGAGAACATGTGCTGGCTAATTAAATAGTTTGGTTATTAACATTTCCATGACTTCTAGACTTACTTATCAGAAAACGCTCGACGTATATGGCTATCAGACTGCATACTAAAAATAAAAGCAGCAATCTTACTTAAACATGCACACACACAGGTTTTTTCAGGTTTATGTAAATACTTTATATTCAGGTCTCTGTTATCACTAAGATTCTGCTTACAATAAGGGATTAAAGTGTCAGATAAAAACATCCAAGACCGAACATCCATGGGCTCCACATATTTCGTAACTCTGATGCAAACAGTTTAATATGAATATGCCACCATTATCCAGTAACTTATCATTTACGATAAATGCAAAAGATACTGGTTGTCTTTCTGAAAATGGTCACATTCATTGTTCATGTTCACACTATCAAGCAGATGCTGGTGATTTAGATACCAGAAAACATGTGGGACCTCATTCACTTTATAGTGGATAGGAGCGTGGTTTTCTCTGGGATTCGGAGGAGGAAATAATGCCCGACCAGGAACAGACCAGGAATATCCAGAGTCATTTCCAGAGAAAAAACACCCACCCATGCATGCACGCGCACACACACACACACACACACACACAAACCTGGTTAAATGCATTTTTTTTTTTTTTTACAAATAATAGATTTTGTTTTGACTGAGTGACTTGTCTTTTCCTTTGTCCTTTGTTCTCTATCCGTCCCTTTCTCAATTCAACTATCCACTCATCATCCATCTATCTATTGCTTTGTCTAACCATCCATCCACCAATACATCCATCCATCCATCTATCAAGCATGAGTCACCACACTTTTTTACCCTTTAATTAACAACAAACACATAGACCACACACACACATCATCGGCTTTTATCGTAAATCGATGCTTCGCTAGACTTATTGGAAACTGCTAATGTATCATCATAAAAACTTCAGTAAATGTACCAATTGTTATGATATCTGTGTCTCGGTTGGTCTGTTTACAAGCTGGCCTGCTGGTATGAGGAAAGTTAGCGAGTATGTCTGCTTCTGTTTTGAACGTCCATGTCTGCTGTTTATTTAAAGGCGGCAGCCTGGTTTGTTCTGTCGACGGTGCAACTGTAAACACCTCGCATGCCATCCACTCCTCAAGGTGCCCTGTGGTAGTTAAAAGTCAATAAGTGTCTTGTTTGTCAGGGAGGGAGTGAGGGCTGGAAGGATGGTCTGAAACTTAGAAGAATAAAAAAAAAATATATATATATAAAGCTCTGGAAAAAATTAAGAGACCACTCCTTTATTTGTCTTAAATCAGTATCCCTACATGTATGGCAGCCACACCACTCCAGTGGCTGTTAAATTCCAACACAGGCACACCTCATTCTACTTAATGAGGTGCTGATTGAGTGATCACCTGAGCTAAATATTATTTAACGAGAAAAAGTATAAAAGCCACAGCTGTGGTCATCACTATCCTCTTACAATAGGGCCTGCTGGATGGCAAAAACAGGGCTACTAGTACCACACAGGTAATCTAAACAAAAAAATGCCGAAAGAGTTCAAAAGAAAAGTTTTGAACGAGGAAAAGAAGGGTTCAATTCTGGTTTTACTGGCAGAAGGGTACAGTGAGCGTCAGGTTGCTTCCATCCTTAACATTTCGAAGATGGCAGTTCATAAGAACAAGGTCAAGCAACAGACATTGGGGACAACAAAGCTACAGACTGGAAGAGGGCGAAAACAATTGTCCACTGACCGGGATGACCGCCAACTCATTCGCATGTCACTCAAAAAGCGTACGATGACATCAAGTGATTTACAAAAAGAATGGCAAACAGCAACTGGGCTGAAGTGCACAGTAAGGACTGTGCGAAACAGGCTCCTAGAAGCAGGGCTGAAGTCGTGCAAAGCCAGAAAAAAGCCCATCATCAATGAGAAGCAAAGACAAGCCAGGCTAAAGTTTGCAAAAGACCATAAGGATTGGACCCTAGAGGACTGGAGTAAGGTCATCTTCTCTGATGAGTCAAATTTTCAGCTTTGCCCAACACCTGGTCGTCTAATGGTTAGACGGAGACCTGGAGAGGCCTACAAGCCACAGTGTGTGGCCCCCAAAATTTGGTGGAGGATCAGTGATGATCTGGGGGTGCTTCAGTAAGGCTGGAATTGGGCCAATTTGTCTTTGTGAAAGACAAATGAATCAAGCATTGTACAAGGTTATCCTGGAAGAAAACTTGATTCCCTCCGCTCTGACGATGTTCCCCAACCCTGAGGATTGGATCTCCAGCAGGACAACGGTCCATGCCACACAGCCAGGTCAATCAAGGTGTGGATGGAGGACCACCAGATCAAGACCCTGTCATGGCCAGCCCAATCTCCAGAACTGAACCCAATTAAAAAGCCTCTGGAATTTTATCAAGAGGGAGATGGATGGTCACAAGTTATCCAATAAAGCTGAGCTGCTTGAATTTTTGTGCCAGGAGTAGCATGACATCACCCAACAGCAATGTGAAAGCCTGGTGGAGAGCATGCCAAGACGCATGGAAGCTGGAATTAAAAATCAAGGTTATTCCACCAAGTATTGATTTCTGAACTCTTCCTAAGTTCAAATATTAGCATTGTGTTGTTTAACAATGAATGTGAACTTGTTTTCTCAGCATTTTTTTGAGGTCTGAAAACAATGCATCTTTTTTGTTATTTTGACGAGTTGTCATTTCGTAAAATAAATAATCTGAATAACAACATTTTTATTGGGAATTTAGAAGAAATGTTGTCAAAACATTTGTAGAATAAAACAAACATGTTTTTTGTAATCAAACACATGCCTATAAATAGGAAAAACTGATATTAATGCATTGGTCTATGAATTTTTTCCAGAGCTGTCTATATCTGCACGTCTTTGATTGACAGTACCACCGTGGCCCATGCCAGCAAGCTAGCACCTACTACCATCTGTGTAACTGTGCAGCCACACTTTTATTTTGAAATAAAACACGGAGAAACTTGATCTCCATTGTCCAGAAGTGAATATTGTCACTGCGCTGTTATCATTATGTTCTGTCCATTACAGAAACAGCAGCAGGAAGCCAGTAGATATTACTGAGACTGAAAACTGATAAGGCAATAATAGAAACTGATAAGAGCAATAAAATGGAATCACTGGGCCGCAGTTTGTATTTATGTCTATTTTCTTGGTTGTGGTGATTTTATTGCTGCTACATCTTGTTGTAGGTGTTGTGAAAAAAAACCATTAAGGAGAGCAGCAATGGCTCCTCGGGACTTTCACTGTTACATCCTGTGTCTGCAGATCTTGGTGATGTGTTTGTTCTGTGTCAATTGATTTCCATCAACCAACAAATCATCACATAAGTTGGCTCTAGCGGTTGATTTTTTTCTAACAATTTTACCGTTCGTTTTTGCCATCTTAAAGGCCCAGCACACACATACAGGTGTTGTCAGTCATTGTCAGACCTCTGTCTGTACCAGCAAGTGTTTTACTTGTGAATAGACCTTTTTCAAAAGCACAGGTGCATTCAAAACCATTAACGATGGCTGCATTCCACTTAGGAAAGGCCCTGGTTTCGTGCATGCTGACTCACAGAAATACATTACTGGGACACTTGATGGAATTGAGCCGTTGTTAAGGTAATTCATTTCAGCTGTGCTTTTCCTACTACGACAGGTCAAAAATGTCTGTTGTGAAAAAAGTTCTATGGTGTATATTTGTGCATAGGCTATGCTGTAATCACTAAAGGGTCCCAACACATCTTTCCCCACACATGCACATGTTGTTTGAACACAGACTGTGTTTCAGTCAGGAACACACAGATTTAACCATTCATTGCAACGGCTCAGCTCTTGATAATGCTCCCTGGACCACCCAAGCAACATGCTAGGCTGAGACAGGGAGCCCTCTGCACAACCCCCCCACCCTCACCAAACACTACACAAGACAAATGCTGCAGACTGAGGAAAAGATTATATACCCAAATAAGTCAACATGGAGAATCCCAACAAACCATGTCCCGGTTTTCAAACAGCTACTACCATAGTGTGCATAACGCTGTTAGCTCAGCCAACAACAGACAAGCAGGAAATATTGTATCCAGTGCAGGTTCCAATTACAGTAAAAAAAGAAAAACATGTCAAAAATCTGTTGTTGTTGAAAACTTGTTTCTATTTTGTTTCACAAAAAGTGTTTGTGTTTTGCTCCTGGAGTGTAAGGTTTGATAATTGTGCAATACTTTTGATTTCAGTGTGTAACGGCAAAAACTGTAAATAGCAGGCGTATGACTTTGGTGTCCTGCATGACCACTGAGATTACATTTCTGAACAGTATTTCTCTGGTTACCACACTTATGTCAAACACTCTAAGTTGTTCAGAAGATTTGAGTATTTTTACCCTGAGGGCCAAAATCAAAGCACGTAGTCTCTTCCCTAGTCACACACACACTGTTGGAGGATTTACCTCTCATTCCATTTTGGAAGATTTCACCAAAGGCTGCAAAAACACAACAAAAAAATAAAGGATCCAGAAATAAATAATGAAAAAAACAAACAGGGAAAACTTGCTTTCACAGCATTTCTATCCAACTGCTGGTCCCCCCTTCCTCGGTTGAGTTGCAACAAAGGCTGCATGAAATGTAAACTGGCCGAGATTAAGGCTATTCAAAACACCTTTTTAAAAACCAAGAAGGGACATTGCCAAACCAAATACTTACACAAAAGACTAATTGGATTACATTTTTTTTCTGCGCTCTCATGGGAAACAAGCCAATACTGATCAGAGTGTCTTTGTTAGTACAGCTGGGCCCCCTAAAACTCAATCACTTCAATCTATTGGTGGTATTGTTTTTTTTTCAGTCTATCGGCAATACAAGTTTCTTATAGTTTACTGTTAAATTTATATGTTTAGGTTTATATCTAACCTTGAGAAAAACAAACCTTACTCTGGGGTAATGTGCTCATAATGCATTTATTTGTGGACACAAAACCATACCATGTCTTGGAAAAAAAAGGAACAAATTAAACTCCATAAATAGTTTATTCTGATTGACAGTCGCAGAAACAAGTTCATTCTTTGAGCTTTTTTATTATCTTTTTTATAGTGTTTAGGCCATCTTAAATTTCCTTTTGAATAGAATCTGACAGCGTTTCGATGCACCAGTACAGTGGGAGGGACTATACATCTACCCGAGACACTCTGGGAGGTGCGGAGAGAGAAAGAGAGAGAGAGAGAGAGAGAGAGAGAAAGCAAGAGAGAGTGTAAGATGAGAAAAAAGCGGAACTTATTCAGTCTTACTCTCTGTCGCATGAGTTCAGTGTGTATCTGCCGAGACGTAAACGGCAGCGGCATAGTTTACTAAAACAGGAGCCTGAATCCGAAGAAGACGAAGAATTTTACTTTTCTGACTTACTTTTAAGAAGTTAAAACGTCGCTCAAATTGCTTCTCTCCTGCGGAACCAGTGAAAGGTTAGTGATAATTAGTCACTAAAACTATGATACGAACCTTGTTAATAATGATTCACCAGTAGAAGAAAGACATTAATTTACTGGAAAGAAAAACCTCAACATGAGTGTTGGAATGAGAGTCTTCTGTTACCTGTGAGGACTAAGCAGCGTTTTGTGCGTGTGTTATTTGTTCCACAGATTTCAAAACTGTCTGCAAGAACAAGAGACAGACAGACAAGCACGTCATAGGTCAGTGTAGCATTATGGGTCTTCCCAAACTCCCCTGCCTTCTGTGTTGCCATATGATGGTATCAAGAGGTCAGGATCTCCCTTTGTTGTGTGGGAATTCTTTATTACCGGTAATTCCACACTGAGCAGGCAGATTTTTTTGCAGCGAGTTAGACATGAACCAAAGCATGGATTCAAACGAATCATGTAACAATACCACCTGCACTGCCACTCTCATCGTGAATGGGGATGGTAAGCCAGTAACAAGCATCATCATGTTTTTGGCTGCCGTGGTGGGAAACCTTCTGGCTCTCTTCATCCTCGGCGTGCACCAGAAGGAGCATCGTTCCAGGTCTTCTGTCTTCTGCATCCTGGTGACCGGCCTGGCCCTCACCGACCTGCTGGGTACCTGCCTCCTCAGCCCACCTGTGTTCATCTGCTACGCCCGCAACATGTCCCTGATCAGTCTGGGAGACGCAAGACTGTGCAAGATCTTTGCTTTCGCCATGAGTTTCTTTGGCTTGGCCCCCACGCTCATCCTGTGCGCCATGGCTGTGGAGCGCTGCCTGGCCATCAGCCACCCTTACTTTTATTCTGTACACATCCGGCGCAGCTTTGCCAAATACACTCTCTTCTTTATTTATGTTTTTTCTTTGGCCTTCTGCCTCCTGCCATACAGTGGCTATGGCAAATTCAGACAGTACTGTCCTGGGACGTGGTGCTTCATCGACATGGACGCGACAGGGGATGACCAGGCCAGCTTGGTGCTGGCCTTCTCTCTGTCCTACTCGTCCCTCATGGCACTGCTGATCTTCTCAGTGTTTGTGTGCAACGGTTCAGTGATTGTCAGCCTGTGCCAGATGCACCGGAGCCAGAGGATGAGGCGCAGCTCGGTCGGCTCGACGGGGAGGAAAAGGAAGCTGAGCCTGGCCTGGTTCACACGGGGGGAAGAGGAGGTGGACCACCTGGTGCTGCTGGCGCTGATCACCGTCATCTTCGTGGTCTGCTCCCTGCCACTCACTGTGAGTTCACATTTGACTTTCCCTCAATTTGTGTGTTTGTGGGTCACACACTGATAGGCCTACCCAATCACTTTGTATCACTACTTTTAGACTTTTAGGCTACGTGGTCCATGGTTACCTCTAAATCAGCATGTTACGGATTCATGACATTTTACAGTGGAAAAGGAGGAAAGAGCATACACCCAAGTGTGACATTTATTGACCTCTCGAAACGTGGACCAAAACTCCTCAGCAACATCTAAAGTCGTAAAATTTGTACTGAAAGTGAACAGTTTTAGTTATTGTTATTATTAACATGAGTCCCTGACTGGATGTGTGTCTGCACACTGAGGGTTTATAGCATGGATGGTCCATTTTAGCATTAGAGTAAGAGTTTCTCCTACTGAAATGTAATTCTTCCCCTTAATCTGTAATCATTATGTGCATAGAAAGCCCAGTTGGCTTGACAACCCTTGATTGTTTTTGTTGCTATGGTATGTGTTTGTGCACCCTGTTGGAGTCACCCTAACGGTTGTGCATTGCTCTGCTGGCTGGATCCACAATTTAAAGGTGTGCCTGAGAGTGCAGCCTTCCCCACACAAGGCATTGTGTGTGTGTGTGTGTGGGTGTGTCTACCCTGCTCCATCTGCCCCTGTTTAAGAGTAGTGTGTCAAACCTGACAACCCTGGAGGACTAGTCGGACCATGCCTTTCCCAGAGGGCGAAGAAGTCCGGGGTTAACCAGTCTCCCGTCTGCCCATAAACATTAGCCAGAGGTCAGGAGGAAAGTCAGGTTTTGCAAAATAAAAACTAGCTGGAGAATATGACTAATGTGGGTTATATTATAAAAAACATCCCTGCTTTCACATATTTATGTTAGCCATGTTAAAAGCTGTGGTCTGATGATCAGGTAGTTTACAGGAAGCTGGAAAAAGTGTTTGTTAATGTTCTCACTCTTCACTTACTACTCATAGTCTGAATCTGGCCTCAAGGTTTGACTAACCTACCCTGCATGCAGCGGAATTCGCCCAGAGTTGTGGTAGAGACGGACCTGGGGAATGAACAGTGATGACGATATACACTTTATGAGTCAGCATCCAGGAAACTGAACCCACTTCACTACCTGGAAAGCGTATTTGTTCTAGCTGTACAGTACTGTGGGTCATTTAGATTTTCATTTAAAAAAAAATTTTTTTTAAAGCTTGCAGGTTGACAAAGACCGGTGTTACATCAATGTTCATTTTCATTTTAGAAATCCCACTTTTCTCTTCTAAAATTAACCTTTTATCCTCTAAATGAACTTGATTACTTGAAAATGCTATTTTTAGATTTCCTCATCAATATTCATAAGTTAATCATCTCTACAAAACAGAGTTTCTGCTGTCACACAGTAGTGTGTCATTCTGAATAATTGAAGACCCTGTAATTAAGTAGTTAGTGATTTGTAAGTCATTTCAGAAGACCTGTCTGTGAGTTGAAGTCTGCCTGTTTGCTCATGTGCATGCATCCTGGTGGTTGGGACCAAAACATCTGAGGCAGTGATGACGAAATGTGTGAGACGACTGCATCACCGCAGACATAACTTGTTTCTAGACAGATGCAGTGTCATGAATTATGCCTGTTTGCCTCAAGCACAACAGATGTTTTCAAAAAAGTCTGATTCTGTTTATTGCCATGAAAATCTATTAAAAGGCATATGTAGTAGGTGCTGCTCTTAGCACTGGCATTCAGAAGTTTATTCTAGGGGTGAAACTAAATTCTTACTTAGTTCTTTCCTCCGTAAAATGCCAGAAAATGGGGAAAAATCTGGATTAGCCCAAGATGACATCCTCAAATGTCTTGTTCTGTCCGAAACACAAAGATATCAAATTTACCGTCACAGAAGAGTAAAGTAACTAGAAAATATTCACATTTAAGAAGCTGGAATTAGAGAATTTTCACTCAAACCAAATAATGGATTATCAAAATAGTTGGCAATAAATGTAATAGTTAATCTAATAGATTCATCTTTGCAGCTCTAGTGTGTTCCTTTTTATATACAAGTCCACAATTTTCATTTTCATTGTACCAGTAATATGTGGTACATGCGTTTCCGATTAGTCGTTATTTTACTCAAAACACTTTCATGTAACTAAAAGTACTCTGAAGAACAGAACGGGCTCTGTCTGCAGGTCTCCCTCATCAGCAGGGACTGCACGCTGGTGGTTGTAGTAGAGATGGAAACAGGTGCGGGAAACGGATGCTTCCTTTTCTTGGCAAAGGAGATGAATAATTTTAGAATCAAAAAACATTATAATTTAAGCGTTCTTTGCCTCAGATACATGAATATTGTCGCAGAAGTTGTATTTACAGATCAAGTTGCGAGATCGTGCAATTGGTGAGTGACTTTTGGGCAAAAACAGGCAGTATTGTCTCGGTGCCTTTTTGAGGTTTGAGTGTTCCTTCAGTCCCAGCACGGTTATTCATTATTCAGGGGGTAAAACGTTCACATGCTGTAGTTACAATCACGGAAGTGGTCAAAGACCATCACGTGTAGGAATTTGTCAAAATAAGCCAATTTAGTTTGTTGTGGAATTTGTGTGTGTGGTGAGCTGACGTCATTTTAAAGAGTAAGCCATTGGCTGTTAATGTTGTTCATGGTTACCTGAATCCCACCAGCTTCCCAGGCTTGTCGTTCTACAGCCCTGGCCCTGGTTATATATGACCTCCCACTGTGCAATTACAGTAGACAGCTGTTTAACACCTTTAACCCTTTTAACTTTTAAGATAAGGTGCCACCACCCTATATGCAATGAATGTTATCACGTCCGCTGTTCTGTGACAGAACGTTTGATTACTTGGATGTAGCGTGAAACATGAGGTTCGTCTAGGTTTGTTCAGCGACGGACTATTGACACATTGTTAGAGTAATGTTGTGCCATAAGGAATATATGGCCACTGCTTGGTAAACATTTTAAAGTACAGCTACCACAATCCAGCTACAGCTGTAGGACGGGATTTAAAGCCTCTTCTCCCAGTCTAATAAACACTGTCAGAGCTACATTATGCAAGGTTAAACCACCACATTTACAATCCAATCCAATTAAAGCAAGAATATAACCCGGTTGGGTTAAAAGGAACGGTTGGGTTAAAAGGAACTAGTGCTGAAATAGTAAGTCGATTGAAATAAAGTTTTTAAACCAAAAGCACAAATGCCATACATTTGCTGGTTTCAGCTTTTCAAATATGAGAATGTGCTGCTGATCATTGTATATTAAATACATTTGGCTGTAATAAACACCAAACAACCAATTTAAGATGCCCTATCTCCCCGGGCTCTGAGAGCTTATGGTAACTTTTTACAGGTAAATCAATGATACATTCATCAAAGATAAGACTTAGACATGGATTAGCACTAAAGCTGATTCATCTTTAGTTGTTGCCCTTTGTGAAATGACTGTCCTGTTGATTCATGTGAGTATTTAGGGTCAGTGTTTCAAGTTGACACAAGGGATTCCCTCTGAAAGGGAAATCAACACTCCTCCATTAGGTCTTTCCCCCCACCTCTTTTTCCTGTCATCTTCACTTTATAATGGTCAAAGCTGGACAGTTAGAGCTTGCTTGTGACTATCACAAATACACCTCCCCCTCTCCCTCCCTACTGTTCCCATGGGAACCACAGACGCTGTCCACGGTCCATATGCTGCCAGTCAATACATGGATCAATAAAGTGCTGTACTCCTCTACTCCTATCACAAGCTATTTGCTAGTTGGTAAGTGGTTTGAGCTCTATATTTAACCCTTTATCATAACAATCAATAGCTCAGACTAATACAGTGTATATATATATATTTAAAAAACCATGGCAGGCTTTGTTTAAAGGAGATTGTAGCAACTTTAATCCGTAGCTGATCTGTGGGATAGATTTGAATTATTGATGCTTTGGATAAAAGGTTTCTATTAGTGAAGCTATTGTGCCTGAGTCAACAGACTCATATTGGGTTGTGGGTGAGGTCAGAAGACAAGGAGTGTAATAAAGATCCGTAAAGTACCTTATACCTCAACGTGTTGTTGAGAGTATTAGAAGTGTCAAAATAGCAGCTGTAATGTGCGTTCAGAAAAAAAGATCCTGTGATCATTAAAGGGAAATGGTAGACTAGAGGTCAGGAAGTTGGACATAGACTGAAGAATTGAAGGTACCCTTGAACATAGTTTGGTTTACATTCATTGTTAAATTGGCAAAGTAAAACTTTTTTTTTGTTGAAAGAATTTTAAACCTACATTGTTTTCATCCATGATTGCATTCCAGCAGTCCTCTTCTTCTTTGCCTTTGTTTGTACAATTCTACATTTCTTGGCATGTTACTTTTTGCCATCAGCCAAATAAGCTGAAACCATTGGCATGACCATACATTGCAGAGATCTTCAACAGGGCCCCTAGGGGATCCTCAGAGTAACTGCAAATTATTGTTAATTTTTTATGGTCTGTCTCTTTCTCAGGTAAGGGGCCCTTGGCTTAAAAAACATTGAAGACCCCTGATATATTGCGTCACCATGTGCGCATGCACAGGCATCCTCATGTATGTGATAGTAATAAAATGAGCACACGCTCTTAAAAATGTTGCTCCATAGCGCTACTTATGTTTAAAAAAATAGTGTATAGTATATTTAGATTTTACATTTCAAATCAAAATCAAATTGCCTGTTTTTGATTTAATAACTAGTAGTTTGCCAGCATCAAGTTGGACAATTGTATTGCATGTTGTACCCGTTTCTCCCAATCTCTCCTACTGTTCACTGTAGCAACCAGATAGAGATTCAAATGCAAAGGGAAAAAAAGTCTTGGGGTTTCACAAGACCAGATTTGGAAACTTAAAATAGGAACTACCAAACCATTTCCAATTGCGCAGAACATAACTCACAAACTGTGCTGATTGTCAGGAAACATGATAAACAGTCAGCTCTGACACATTTACAGTCACAGGGCATCATGCTGCCAGGAGTCTGCATAACACCTCATAATTCTGCGCAGGCTGACAGACTGGGCAGAAGGAAAAGTTTAAAAAAAGAAAAATACTGAATGAAGCAAAAGTTTGAAGAAGGAAAATCATAATTGTTCACATGTTCCGGGTCTCTGAGATTGAAGAAGGATTGAGGAACAGGTTAACGGTGCCATATGAAAACCACAAAAACATAATGAAAAATGTGACAATATATATTACCTTGCAGGACTTTAACCATAAGCATACAGCTAAATCAACCTTAGAATAGTTGTACAACAACCAAGAGCTCTTAAGTCCATCCACAAGCTCAGTCAAAGGCAAGGCTGGAATGTTATTAAAAATATGCAGAGTTACAGCTTTTGATTCATCTGAGTCAGTGTGGACAAAGAGGGGGAAGTCCCCAAATTCAGACACATCCAAGATGATTCAAAGCTGAAATCCCTGTAATGCCTGCCAGAGGTGGTATCAGATGAGTCTTCTTGTGCAGTCTTTGTGACTGCAGCGTAGGGTACCATGACCTTTGCATGAGTTTGAGACATGGGTGTGGTCCACTCAGAGATGTAAAGACATACATGCTGTGACAGAATCAAGTCAAGAACCAGTTTTGTCCCCCAAACTGTTACTGTGCTCCAGGAGCTGCAGGGAGATAAATCTTATAGTAAACTCCATCCAGGTTTCTATAAGAAAAGATGATGCTCCTTAATCAGCAGCTGGCTTATGTGGACTGAAGTTTTCCCTCCAACATATACACGTTACACGCACACTGCATATACTGTATGTGCACACTTTTACTCTTAAAACAGGAGTCGGCTGCAGGCTTAATAATCTTGCCCTTCAGTTTTACCCTGGCCTAAGGTTTCAGTGGGACAATAAGAGGTGTTAGCAGTTGATGAAAGGATTTGTAATGGCTGAGGCACAGAATGACCATAAGAGAGTGAAGACTGATGTGTGGACCAGAACAAAGATAGAAAACAGCAGCAGGTCATTGTTCCATGATGTGTTTTTAGTTATTCCGGTGAAAACATTTTCAGGAGTCACTGACGCAGCATCATTTGCATGGATTCTGTAGATTAAATAGATCAGACTCCTTCCTCTCCTGTTGAATGTCAAGTTAGTATATTTAGTTGACAAGCTTTAAATACTGACATAGAATCAACCTTTAAGTTGATATAGCAAATTTGTTTGCAAACAGTTATTTACATTTATTTACACATCCAGCAATTATGAAGCAACATTATCATTTATTTGAAGTCATGTTTCTGGTCACCTGGCAAATGTATGTGCTATATTGTATTCTCTTTAAGCTCTGTTTTTGGCCTCCACCAACTACTGAGGAAAATAACAGTCTCTTTAGCTGTTAAATTCTCATTTATGTTCACCAGCTAGTTGTTAATTTTGACTTTTGGCTGTTTGGTGCAGGGAAGGTACAGTGTATTTTAAGAGCATATCTGCTGAAAACAGCTGTCTGCTGCTTCTGAGACTGTGAGAACAGGGAGAGTGAATTTAAGAAGTTGCGGTTTGGAAAATCAAACAATGAGCTGAAAGATGCTAAAATGCTTCATAAAGGTAAGGGGAACAGCAGAGTTGCGTGATAATTCTCTTTATTCATCCCTGCAAGCGACGCCTTTCACATACAAGTAGTCCTGTGATTTATTGTTAATATAAATATATTAGTTTTAAGCACTTTAAAGTTTTAATATTTGCCCCCTTGTCCCATCCCTCATCTTATATTTTGTTAATATTTAAGTTGACAATTTTTTTTGTAATACTAATAATAAAACATTTAATATAAAAACACCTTTCTCTGCACTCAAAGACACCGTACAGGGATAATAAGACATTTAAAAAAAAATAAAAAATAAGTATACAACAATAAACCCAGCAGAAAAAGGCAGAACAATGGACATTAATTGGAATAGGCAGTTTTAAACAGATGTGAAATGGGAGAATGAATTAATGTTTCTAAGTTGGGGTGGTAATGAATTCCGGGGACGGGGAGCAGAGCGGCTGAATTCTCTGCTCCCCATGATAGTGAGACTGGCGCAGGGGACAGACAGGTGTATGGAGGAAGACGATTTGAGGGAGCAGGAGGGAGTTAGACGCTGGTGGAGATCAAACAAATATGGGGGGCGGGGCGAGTTGGTGGATGGCCTTGGATTCAGAACTGGACCAGGAGCCAGTGGAGCTGTTGGAGGACAGGAGTGATGTAGTGGAGGGAGGGGTTTGATCTACGATGCAGGCAGATGAATTCTGGACCAGTGGAAGTTTATGGAGGGAGAGTTACAGTATTCCAGACGGGAAGTGACGAGATTGTGGACAAGGATGGCGGCAGTGTGGGGTTAGGGGAGGGACGGAGGTGATTGATGTTTTGTAGGTGGAAGTAGGCAGACCATCTAATGTTATTGATATGGGGTTCAAAGGATAGTGTACTGTCAAGGATGACACCTAGACTCCTAACCTTGGGGGAGGGTGAAACGGAGGAGTTATCAATAGTGAGAGAAAAACTTTTGGATGAAGTGGATTTGGTGCCAATAAGAAGAACTTTGTTTTTTTTACCGTTTAATTTGAGGAAGTTTTAGCTAAACCAGTTTTTTTTGTCAGAGATGCAATTAGTAAGGGAGGTGGGCGGGAGAGTGGACGAGGGTTTGGTGGAGAGGTAGAGCTGGGTGTTATCTGCATTACAGTGAAAGTGAATGTTAAGTTTGTTGAAGATACTGCAAAGATGGAAGAAGGTAAATGATGAAGAGTAGGGGCCCCAGGAGAAAGCCCCAGGGCACACCTGATGTGATTGAGGAGGGAATGGATTTAAAAAGACTTGAGTTTAATGAACTGGGTGCTGCCAGAGAGGTAAGATGTGACCCAGTCTAACAAAGTGTGGGGGATGCCGATGCCAGTTGAGGAGGTTGGTGTGACAGATTGTATCAAAGGCTGAACTCAGGTCGAGGAGGATGAGGATAGTGAGGAGTCCAGAATCAGCTGCCATAAGGAGGTTGGGGATTTTGATAAGTGCTGTTTCAGTGCTATGAAGTGGGCGCAAACCGGACTGGAACTGTTCATACAGGTTATAGTGGGACAGGTGAGATGAAGTTGAGAGGCAACTGATTTTTGGATTTTGGAGATGAAGGGTAGATTGGATATAGGATGGAAGTTGTTGAAGTTGGATAGGTCGGCACCAGGTTTTTACAAAATTGGGGTAAGGGCAGCAGTTTTGAAGGATGTAGGGACAGTTCCAGTGGTGAGAGAGGAGTGGATGCTAGCAGAAATGAGGGGGACCAGGGAGGGAAGGCAGTCTTTGAAAAAATTTGCAGGGAGGGGATCAAGTTGACAAGTGGATGGCTTGGATTTCCGGGTGAGTTTTGTTATATCTGACACATCAAGGAGATGGAAGGAAGAGAATGAATGTGTGGACGAGTGAAAGTCATCTGAGATCCGGTCATACTTCTCTTTCAGTTAAACTGCATCAAAGCTTTACTGTTAACCCTGTGGTGACATTTTTGTGGACTTTACATCAATACAATGTTGAAATGAACACTGACATTTCAACAATGAACAATATCCCGTTTGGGGCTTCATGTTTATGCATAATGTGTTCTAATTCTCTGTCCTTTGAATGATCTCTGTTTTCTCCCAGTCAGACTGCTTGCCACATATTTTTTCTACAGCTACATATGAAAAACATTACTTTGGTGATACTAAAAACGGGGGATATAGAGCAGGAAAATAATATCAAATGTCATTTGTTTCCCCGTACTGCTGAAATCTCAATAATCCTTTAAATTAAAGGCCCTGAATTGTTAAAAAATATTCATAATAAAATAAATGTCATGAATTACATTTTTTTATAAGATGCTATTGATTAGTCCATTTTGTGTATTTGGCATTAATATTAGTATTAGGCATACTGCATTTTGTTTTATTTGGTGATAAATACATGATAGAAAATTAGGAAAACTAATTCACCCTGCCTCCCAAAATTGGTCTAAATATTTCTTTGATGTGCAAACACACTTTGACAAACATCTTTGAACAATAGTGCAGCAATGTGGTCAACAAATGTGCAGTTTGGGAATTTTTTTAATTTGGTCTGGTTTCAGAAGTGTGTAGATGTTCTGTGGATCTACTGCCTTCAAATAGAAAATAAATATTTTATTGTATATAAGTAAGTCGTCATGACAGTATTATTAAGGGACTTTAAAACAGTGGGCTGGCCCTTAAAGGCGTGTTCCAAAGCTTTTTTGTGACTGATGAAGGCCAAAATTAAAATAAATAAAGAAAAAACTGAGGTGGTTGTTTTTGGAGCAAAAGAGGAACGATTAAAGCGCTCAGCTTCCAACAACGTTAAAAACAACAGACAAAGCCTGAAATCACGGTGTCGTCATGACTCTGACCTGAATTTTAACAGCCACATTAAGACAATTACAAAGTCAGCCTCTTATCACCTTAATAATATATCAAGGGTTAAAGGACTTATGTGTCAACAGGATTTGGAAAAACTTGTTCATGCTTTCATCTTCAGTAGACTTAACTACTGTAACGCTGTCTTTACAGGTCTCCCTTAAATAATCACTCAGACAGCTGCAGCTGATTCAGAACGCTGCTGCTCGGGTCCTCACTAAGACCAAGAGAGTGGATCACATTACTCCAGTTCTGAAGTCCTTACACTGGCTTCCTGTGCCTCAAATAATTGATTTCAAAGTACTTTTGCTAGTTTATAAATCACTAAACGGTTTAGGGCCAAAATATATTTCTGAAGTTTTACTACACTACGAACCACCCAGACCTCTGAGGTCATCTGGGACAAGTCTGCTTTCTGTCCCTTAGAGTCAGAACCAAACGGGGAAGCAGTGTTCATTTTCTATGCTCCACATATCTGGAACAAACTCCCAGAACACTGCAGATCCGCTGCTACTCTGTTTGTTTAAATCAAGGCTGAAGACCTTTCTTTTTGATGTTGCCTTTCTGTAAATGGTTATTCATTTCATTAATGTTTAATTTGTTATTCTGCCCTGTAACTTTTATTCTTGTTTTCAATTTTTTCAATTTTTTTTTATTGTTTATATGTAAAGCACTTTGAATTGTCCTCTTGCTGAAATGTATTATACAAATAAAGCTGCCTTACTTGATGCGTATACAGCTATTTGTAAAGAATATTTAAACATTTTTTTCTATGTGTTTTGGCCGTTGGTAGCCTCCCAGGAACAGCTTTGTTTTTTAGGCTTCTGATTGTCCAACTTCTTTGCTTTGACTGGGGTTATATTAAGGCCTGTTGACTTATTATGCTCTTGACAGTGCTTTAATTGTGTTTTTGCACTTTTATGTGTATAGCATTTTTTTTCCTAAAATACCATATGTAACATGGATTTTATTTAGACCGGAGGAGAAAACACACAGTTTTCAAAAATACTCTTGTAAATACTCTTTTCTCCATGATAGAGCAACAGATTATTAAAGTTGTTCTAGGAGCATGAAACACATGCGCCTGTACGATCTACTTCCGTTTATTACATTGACCAAGTAATAAAATTGTATTGATCTTGGCAAATCTTATTACTTGTTGGCCTAGCTTGCTTCTTAATTAGACGCTGAGTGGTCAGCCCGGAATAAAACTGTCTTTTTCAATAGATAGCTGCATCCATACTCATTTGTTTAGGTATGTATGGGCTGAACGGTCATTGAACGGTTATTCAATCAATTATTTGCTTGACACAGCTTGTCTTTTATGACCTAAGATTTTTTTTGTACCACATTTCAGGCATACTCATGTTATTTGTGTCACTATGACAGAGAACAATCCACTTACAGTACAGTTCCTTCAGCTGAGTGGGAAGTAGAGGCAGTTTTCCCTCTGATATGACACATGCTATCACTCTAATGTTAGTAAGAAGTTAGTAGGGCTGTGTGGTTGATGTTTGGTGTCAATATTACAGAGTGAAAATGGTGAGCAAACAGTGAGACAAACACATAAAAATGGATGAAAGGACATTACTTTGTGAAAACAAGAGCAGCGTCAATCTCCGAGATTCATCCTTTTCTCTTGCTAACCACTTTTGGTACATAAACATTTGGTTCAATCAGGCATTTAAATGTATTCATTATATAATGTGACAAGAAACATTTTAGGTTCTCCAAACACGGATTTACAGTTTTTTGTCGTCTTTTCTTTTTTACGTCATTTCATATTAAATTTATTTTGGAGTGCTTGTTGAACTAAACAAACTATTTGACAACTTCACTACATTTACCTTATATTGAATAAATTACTTATACTGTAAATACATTTAAAAACAGTTTCTTCTAATTGTTACATTTATTAGTTTATTATAAATGAAATCAGTAGTTTCAGTCCTAGGTCCAATAATCAGTATGGGCCACACATATGATCAATTCTATAAACAGTGAGAAGCTGAATGGATGTCTAAAAACTTAATCTCAGGATTCTGCAATCTAATTTTGTTATTTTTATCTTAGTGTCTTCTTCTTCATCATCATTGTGTATGCTATTTGTAAGTGCATGCACGTAAATGATGATGTATATGTAAATGCAGTATGTATTCTAAAACCAACCGCTTTTGGTTTTCGTTCACATAATCAGCATCCCAGATGAGCCCCTCTTCTTTTTCCAGTGCAAATCTTCTGTGATTTTGGATCTTTCTTTTCCCACTCTGCTTGCAAATACACTCACCTATAGGATTATTAGGGACACCATACTAATACTGTGTTTGACCCCCTTTCGCCTTCAGAACTGCCTTAGTTCTACGTGGTATTGATTCAACAAAGATGCTGAAAGCGTTTAGCCCGTATTGATAGGTAGCATCTTGCAGTTGATGGAGATTTGTGGGATGCCCATCCAGGGCACAAAGCTCCCGTTCCACCACATCCCAAAGATGCTCTATTGGGTTGAGATCTGGTGTCTGTGGGGGCCATTTTAGTACAGGGAATTCCTTGTCATGTTCAAGAAACCAATTTGAAATGATTCAAGCTTTGTGACATGGTGCATTATCCTGCTGGAAGTAGCCATCAGAGGATGGGTACATGGTGGCCATAAAGGGATGGACGTGCTCAGAAACAATGTTTAGGTAGGCGGTGCGATTTAAACAATGCCCAATTGGCACTAAGGGGCCTAAAGTGTGCCATGAAAACATCCCCCAAACCATTACACCACCACCACCAGCATGCACAGTGGTGACAAGGCACGATGGATCCATGTTCTCATTCTGTTTACACCAATTTCTGACTCTACCAACTGAATGTCTCAACAGAAATCGAGACTCATCAGACCAGGCAACATTTTTTCAGTCTTCAACTGTCCAATTTTGGTGAGCTCTTGCAAATTGTAGCCTCTTTTTCCTATTTGTAGTGGAGATGAGTGGTGGAGTCTTCTGCTGTTGTAGCCCATCCACCTCAAGGTTGTGCGTGTTGTGTCTTCACAAATGCTTTGCTGCATACCTCTGTTGTAACGAGTGGTTATTTCAGTCAAAGTTTCTCTTTTATCAGCTTGAATCAGTCGGCCCAGTCTCCTCTGACCTCTTCCATCAACAAGGCATTTTCGCCCACTGGACTGCCGCATACTGGATGTTTTTCCATTTTCACACAATTCTTTGTAAACCCTAGAAATTGTTGTGCGTGAAAATCCTGGTAACTGAGCAGATTGTGAAATACTCAGACCGGCCCGTCTGGCACCAACAACCATGCCACGCTCAAAATTGCATAAATCACCTTTCTTTCCCATTCTGACATTCAGTTTGGAGTTTAGGAGATTGTCTTGACCAGGACCACACCCCTAAATGCATTGAAGCAACTGCCATGTTATTGGTTGATTAGATAATTGCAGTAATGAGAAATTGAACAGGTGTTCCTAATAATCCTTTAGGTGAATGTATGTTTTCCTATTGATCTACACTTGTATTGATTTGCATGCAAAAGAAGCTTCTATAAATAAATTAAATCAATGAATTTGCAAGCTAGGCACACCTTAGCATTTTTTTCCTCAATGGCGGTTGTATTTAATAAAGACAGCAACAGCAGAAAGATATCCTTATGATGCACTTGTGTGCAAAGTCATAAGTTGGTTGTGTGCGTGTGTCTTAAATGGGCCAATCAGAGTTGGTTGAAATGTTCACTGTTGTTGCCAAGACATAATATCAGGAAATATTTCACACACAACCGTTTAACATATGTACAAAGTACAAAACATCTTCTCCATATTTTCCTCTCTGGTTTCTTGCCATGTATGTCCACAGTTATTTGTCCATCCATCAGCACCTTCATTGTTTACACAGCATTGCGTGAACTGTGCTCCACGCCCAAGAGTAGAGTTTCTCAACCTTAGGGCTGGGACCTCTTGGCATGTCACATGATATGCAACTGATATATTGTTCCTTTGTAGTGATGTTTGTGCCCAGTTTATTATTGAAATTTTTTTGGATTAAAACTGTTTAATTAAATAAGTGTAAAAAAAGGCTGCCTTTCTACATTTTCACAGGCCTCTATTCCCAAAATTAACAATGTTTCGTGTCCGCTTAATCCCTAATTTCAGTGTAATGTTTCTTTGCTACTTTATCATTTGACATAGGCCAGTTTCGTTTATGGGTTCATGGGGGTGAATCAGCTGCTCATCAGCTTAATTAAGGAAAGTGCATGCAGGTGTGCCTGGTTAGGTCCTGAGGGGCTGGGCACTCCAAAGGTGTAGAACAAAAGGTAAGATAGTTGTGCTGGTAATGTCAGCAATAACTGATCTAATTGGGATGGTATTTTCAGAAACAAAGCGTTAATGTTGCTATCTCAGGTACGCTCACCCTATATTCACCTGTGCAGGTGGTAGGTTCCAATCAGGCTAGGCTGAGAGGTTATAAGTGCCTTCAGAAGAAGGGGATGAGGGAAAGGATTTGGCAGCTTGCTGTGTTATTGTGCTGTTTTGGTTGTTTACTGTTAGTTTGCCTTAGCGTCACTGTGTCCTCGTTCGGACACGTATTGGTTAACCTTCTATCAAAATATCTGTTAAAATACAAATATAAATCATCTATTGATGTTTTAAGTTAATTTAATGGTGTAAAACTATCGTGTGTACCGTTCTAACAGCATATAGTGTTAACTTGTTACTTTAGCTTTTACTTTACAAGAGCCAGCTAAAGTATGCAATCGCCTGTAAATCAGCCTTGTGCTTCCCTTGGCCATAACCGGACACCGCTACAGACAGTTAGTTAAAGAAAGTCCCATCGATGCTGTCAAAACTACCGGATCTTACTCCTGTCCATTCTGATAAAATACCATGCTTCAACAACTCTGAATTATGCAATAAGAGCTCCTTAACGTCCAATTCAGTAAAAACAGAGGAGGAAAATCCGTCGCCCGAGCGTTCTTACGACTTTTCCTCACATCACATGCTAATTAGACATCTAAATTTCCAGATTTTTAGATGGGTATACATCAATACTGTTAACATGTTGGTGATGATCGGAAATGTAAAGTAATGCGTAAAGACCAGAAAGTCCGTCATGCTGAAGATGTCCGGATATGGCCAATAGCAGCATGTGGTGTCCGAACGTGGACACAGTGACGCTAGTTTAATTCAGTTTTTCCATCTATCCAAGGGCTGTTTCACAAAAACAGAACTTTTAAATGCAGGATAACCAATAAAGCGAGGCTTGACTAATCTGTGCATCCTGGTTTGGTGTGTTTCACGAAGGCCAAGCCAGGCTGAAGTATTCTGGATAGATGCACGTTTACAGCTTTCCTTAACAGACCTTGAAGTTGATCACAGATTTATTGATGCTAAAATGGAGAATATGCATTGTTCATATTTTATACAGAGTGAGCAGCAGCTTCTTGTGAAAGTATAACATGAAAAACGGGCGCTGTAATGAAACAGCGAGAGAAAGCGTGGCAGATGATCCAAACCGACTGAATGCATAAGCAGCCTAAATATATACATTTACTGACCACTGCTCTGAAACTGTCATAATCATCTACAACGTTAGAACATGATGCATAAATACATTGTTTCTCCCTCTCTCTCATGGGCTAAAATATATTATTCCTAAATCATTAACTTCCACTGCTCGCTTTTATTGCAAAGTGTTCAATTGTTCATGTTTGCAAAAGACAAGTGACTCATTGAATGGTTTCAGTAAAGAGCAGTAGTTTGTAAATATATATTTTTAGACTATCATTCAGTCGGATCACCCTTTTTCTCATGTTTTTTTTCTCTTCCTAGTTTCCTTGTTTACATATTACTATATATTAGTTCTCTTATATGAATATATATACTGTATATATATATATATATATATATATATATAT
>NC_048409.1:12104647-12126282 GCF_013103735.1 Etheostoma cragini
AGGGTCCGGCCCCCAAGGAGACTGTCTGGTAAAATTCTGGCCCTCTGACAAATATAGTTGATGACCCCTGGTCTACACTATATGGTTATTGGTTCAGTGAACTTAGACTGCAATTTGGGAGGATGGACAATTTGGATATGTTCTTAAAATTGTACAATCCTCCCAAATTATAGTCGACAAAAACATATCGACTATAATAATTTAAGATGCATTGTTCCACTATAGAAACACAGTTATGCAGCACTTTATTAATTGCCCTTAGTCACAGACTTCATTCAAAACGCAGTTGCAACTTTATCAGCCTTTTCTAATTATCTTAACAACTGCAGTAATATATTCAAACTCCTAACAACAATATGTTTTCAAACAGCAATATAACAGTAACGTTGTCACATGAATAATTATAAAAAAAGTAATGGTCACAACTTTAAATAATAACATTACTTAACAACATGCACCTGTTGTTTTTTTAATGCAGGCTGACAAAAGACATAAGGTAAAAGCATTTGAGTGAACAGAAAAGGCTCCAAGATTAATAAATCCTGGTTGTTAGCCTGGTCAGGACCAGGCTAGCTGTACAGAATAAATCTCCATGGTAACCTAGGTGCCTCTGCTTTTGTTAAACTGAGGCAAGGCTAAATTTATTGAAACTTCAAAAGCTTCCTGTCCAACTTCCTAAAAAAAGCCCAGCCACCTCATCGGCCTTGGCATGAAAAAAAACAAAAACAATCACACTTGAAGCTTTAGTGCGTAATTTGTTCATTATAGTAATGAACGTCCTTTACATTCAAGCCATTACCAAATGAGTTGCTACAAAGCTATTTAAGACTATCAGCTCCACACAACTCTCTCTGGATTTCTCAGCATGGCTGTGTTTAGACAATGGCGTCATAAGTGAAGATAATGAGCTCTTCTGGGGTCTGTTTTAGAAAGCAGGTTTAGTGAAAACTCTGAGTTTGTTAACCCCTGAGATGAGGGAAACTCTGTTTTCTGTTTCAGAAAGGGAGGTTAATCATACCTTAGAGAGAGGGGTAACTCCAGCCCGTTTCAGAAAGAGAGGCAACTTAACCTCAGAGTCAGTTACTATGGTAACTAAGTATGTGAACCTAACTTGGTCGGGAGCAGGTTGTCTTCTCTCAGTCTCATCCCTCGGACACAGCGCTCTTTTCATTTCCTCAAACATTTTGGTTTATTAACTGTTTGCGGCAGACTATGAAACGTTTTTGTTCCTTTTGTCGACGATCCCTTTGAAGAAGCTGTATTACTTTGCAGGGAGTTAAAAATACTGTACGTTGGGAGATGATGTTGAAGACCCGACCATAGATGTTTTTTCATTACTAGACCACTACCTCTTTGAGCGGTATCATTTTTCCTCCCAGTCTATCAGTCATGTAGCCTACGTAACTTTATCCGTCCGCATATCACTAACGTCACACATCGTGGACGTGCTCTACATCCCAGCACATTAATTGTGTCAGAGACATTAAAAAGAAATAAATGATTGTAAATCATGATTCTGTTAATGATAGTGCTACAACCTCAGAATGGGGTTAGTAGTGGTTTACTTTTTTGCCCGCAGGATTGAACTTAAATGAAGTGATTGGTGTAGCCTACTATCATTGTAGTTTTCACCAGTAATATTATAGGTTACCTGTGATTAAATATGAAATGAATACACTATATTAGAGCTTACACATTGACTCAAGCGGCTATTTTCTCCCACATCAATTCTCGCTATTTTACAGCAGCCGCTGTGTTGCTTGTTTTTTTTTTGTTGCCAAATGCATGTTTAATCTCGATGTATGTGCGCATGAGTCTTTCCGCCGCCAAGTTTGTTTGCGGTTGTTACCATGGTGAACTGTAGTGTCATGGCTCCATTCACGCTGCCTTTTGTTTGCCTTTAAATCTGAGTGAACCTACTCTGAGTTGACTGAACCAACTCAAATCAGCTGTTCTGGAACCGAGAACTCAACTCAGAGTTCAGGATTAGACTCAGAGTTTGTTAAACCTCCTTCCTGAAACGGACCCCAAAACCTCTGTGTCCTCCTTGGTTACAAGAAACTGTGTGGGGGTGGTGCACGATCACGGAAGGCTAGCGTCATTTGGATGCAACGACTAGACTATAACAGTTCCTCATAGGGAGACAGAAACTAGGCACTATAGCTTTTATGTTAACTAGGTACATTTGATTTTTTCTTCAGAATGTGTTGTTTGACATTTTAAACAGCGACAAAATGCAAAGTGTTTCTTAACTGTTCTTTGCTAATAAGACAAAGTAAGGAGTGGTAATGGTTTTAGTGAGAAATTTCAAGTCGAAACAAATCCAGATATTTTTGCTAACCGGGAAACGGATCCAAAATGGAACCGGCTAGCTGAAATCCTTGTGTAAACTTAATAATGTCATCTTCTGGGAAATTTTGGTGCAGAAAGAAAAATAAGATGCTTGTTTCATACTCCACCTTGCCAACACTCTCAGGATATGTATGATCTAATAAAAGTTGGTTGAGCTGCAGCTGTGAAATCCAACGCCCACATCTAATAAAATTCTGAGTGAAGCAGAATGTGGAGATCATTTGTTGTTGTGCAGAGGGACATGTAGAAAAAGAAAAACAGCGGTTATCCACTTTAATACCAAAACACTGGAGAATCAGTTTGACTGACATGACATGGGACACATTTTAACTCACCTCCCATCTTTCATCATAAGAAGAATAAAGGAGTTGTATAAGAATTCACCCTTGTGATTTAATGCAAAAAAAGTCTTTTAGTTCAACATCATCCCTGAGGAAATGAATAATAATTGTTATCAGGGTTTTCAGTCTAGTCATAAATATTCCCTTTCCTGTTCCCGGAAGTTGACTTCAGCTAGCATCAGATAGATTATGATTAATGGCAGCCGTTCTGTGCTGTAGCCCCAAGTGGCTGTTCACTTTTCTATCAAAACTTGTAAAATGTGATGGTGTGTGTGTGTGTGTGTGTGTGTGTGTGTGTGTGTGTCAGCCTGAATCACTCAGCTTTCAATTATTGATCATTCCCCAATGATCAAAGACCTCCATTTTTGATTGTAATATAAATTGTTTTGGTTTTCTGTTTTGGTAAAAGGCGAGGATCATTAGATCTTGCTTTGCGGCCTAGCCAAAATGTGTTTTTTGCGCTGCACATGAAACAAGTTTGGTTTTCAAAGAGTGCCTGTTCTCTATGACAACCGGGACTAGACGAATCCAATAAGATAATTGCAACCAGGCAGCCAGTGCAGATTCTGCGGGTTGGGACTTCAGGGCCCAGTGAACTTTAGCTGTTGTTTACAAGTGCACAGAAACTGAAACTATGTGATGGGAATAAGTCCGGCCCCACTACTCTGGTCCCAGAGACTCCTTCACTGTCCTAAAAATACCTTCAGTGGCATTGTGAAGTCACATGTGGAATAACTAGCTTGATGATTGGCTTTGTATAAAGATATTTTTTTAAATATGTGCAGCTCAGTTTTGGAATCGGTTATTGATATTGAAGAAAGCAGGCTGCATGTACAAATATGTTTCCTTGGGATCAACAAACCAATTGGTGACAAAAAGAAGTGTGCACATATTTGGTGACATATTTTGTGGTAACGAGAAGATCAATTTTCAGAAAACAACATTTGACAAATGTATGGAACACTTGTTTAGCAGGATTCGCCATAACCGTGGGTTACACCCTTGGCACAGCTCACAGCCCAGACATGCTTATTCTGGAAAGGGACAACAATGATCAGCTGAGACAATTAACTCACCTGGCACTGCTCTCCTGATCTGTCCACACCTCTCTAGACCACGCCCATCTCCACAACTTGTTTATCATTTGTAGAACTGAAACGGATGTATCTGTGGACGAAGAAATGTTTGTGTTTGATTGTGCTTTTTAGTATAGTCTGACCAAAACTGTTAAGATAACTGAGACAGAGTTGTACAATAAATGAAATAGTCTGACATTTTAATAATTTGCTCTGAAAATATACAAGTATGTACAGTATATGTTATCAATCTTGCTTTTCCTATTGGTTTCATAAATAGATGTCTTTTTATATTGTCAGTCTTTGACAATGTGGTTGTGTCTTGTAGTCTGATGTGGGAGGGGTAAATGTTCGGAAGGACATGGAAATAAAATTAGGGCTTGGAGGAAAAAATCGATACAGCATAGTATCGCGAATTTCCAAGTTTTTTCCCTCTTTGTATTTGTCCACCTCTCTTGCATGTGTTTCCCTTTCTTTTTTGTCTGTCATGTCTATGTACCTTTTGTTTGTTTATAAACCAAAACTGTAAAGCGTCTTTGAGTGTTTTAGAAAAGCGCTATAAAAAAGTTATTATAACTGTATCAATACACAGACACCAAGTAGTAATCTATTGTTGTATGTGTGTTGGTCTGCTTAACAATAACATTTAGTAGCAATAAAATTGAAGGAAGATAAACAAACAAATCTATTTTATTTTTTAGATAAAACAGATGTTGACAAAGTTTCCTTTTGGAGATACAATTTGAAATTGGAAAAAAGGGAACAAATTGCCATATATTACAGAATATTGCAATATGTTTAAAATTGCAATAATATTGTATCGTGATGATATTTTATTGTGAGGCCTCTGGTGATTACCACCCGTAAATAAAATATCCTATTTTAATTTATAAAGCCCAAATTCCCTACCACAGTGATGGCTTAACAATCTATTTCAGGTGTCAATATTTTTGTGTACTGTGCACTGATGAATGCTGTAATCCAGGCATCCATCCTGTCTATGGTTGCTTTTGATTCAGCAGCCCGGGGGAAAAAAACTCACACTCGGATGTTGACAGGGAGGAACGCTGGATACCACCTGGCCTGACAGATTGATCGTTTAGAAGAACGAGCTAGCAACCTTTCCCAGGACAATTGAAGGTCAAAAATAAACATGCAAGCACATCTGCATGCGTCCTTTCAGTACTTATCAGCATTCACTTGTCACAAAGGAAGAGATTTGTGGTCCTTAATTCACATTAAACTAAAGAACCGCACAGCAACATAAAGAGGAAGTGTGTTTGTTGAAATGTGCAAACCTGCGCAGTGACAGCAGAGCATCATGAGATTTGTTAGTTGTGACTAATAGTAATTGTTATAAAATCGAGATTTCGATTCACGCTGTTCACAATGTCATTTATAGATAACTTTTATGTATTTTTGCATTACTTCGATTCTCATTACATTTTTTGAGCTGACTGCATCACTTACGCTACTACTTTCTTCTGTGAGTTTTAGACATGGACTTTATAAAGTAGCTTTTAAAGCAATATGCTATAGGTGCCAAAAAAATATATTTTTGATACTGCCAATTTGTTTTTTCATGGTTCATGCGTGCAATAAACATTACATTTTGTTTGTCTGCCACAATTGCAATATCAATTCTAAGTTTAAAAAAATGGTGATTCATATTTTTCCCTGAATCGTGCAGGCCTATTGTACACTGTACACATTGAAATCTACACCAGCATGCAGCAGGTGGTGTCACTAAAACGTTGGCGTTACTGCAGAACGCACCAAAGTCAGCGTGTGATTAAGCATGCAATCTTGATCTGTTTAACTGAAAACAATGTTGTAGTTGTTGCTGTCATGTCAATGCATATCAGTTCAATGAAGTGTACCATGTTTTTATAATACAAAAACAAACATCTACGGACTGGATTGGTTTTGGTTTGTTGTCAGAAGTTAAACTGCAGGCTGGCAGTGCGGTGTGGAAGGCTTTTCCTGTGACATTCTGTGTCCAGCAAGCTTTGCTAACATGCCAAAGAAAATTATCAAATGCCTTTAATATCAGATGAAAGCTGAAGTCTTTCTGCCTATTGACAACTCACAGTCCACACTACAGAAAAACACCAGGCATCCAATAACCAACCATATAATGTCTAGTTCATCTTGCGCTAAGGTGATGAAATTACACTCTGAAGTAGGTCAGGGGGATGACATTGCATTTTAAAAGAAACGGGTGTAATTTGAACAGACTTTATTGGCATTGTTGTAGAGGTAGCATGCTGCTTACGAGAGCAGTACCACTGAACAAGTAGAGCAACAGTAAAAGTGCCAGTCCTAACTTCTTAGACTTAGACTTCTCTTTATTAATCGTTTTGGGATGACTCCCACGGGGAAATTGAAAATGTTGTAATCTAACAATACTCCCATCACTGAGATGACATGCACTTACCATATTTCAACCCAAAAAGCTACATATCTTAGCTTTAAATACCCAAAATGCACAAATGTATAAGCTCTGGGATGTTAGACCTAAATACTGACTGGAAGGGAATAATAGGAAAAGAGTTCAACGACATCCCGATCATGTACAATGGCGGACTCAAATGCACGACTCAGACAGGTAATCACACCTAAGTAGTTTTATTTTTCCAAGAACAATGCAGGCGAAGGTACAGCAGGAGCAAGCAATAATCATCGTAAATAAAAGGCAAAAGTCCAGTAACACTAAGGTAGGCAAAGGTACAACAGGAGCAGGCGATGATTGTAGTCACGAAACAGGCGAAAGTCCAAAAAGACCGGTGAAACACACACGAAGGAAAACGCTGGAGTGAGTGACATACGGACAATTACCATCTGGCAACTATGAGTGGCAATGGTGAGTATTTAAGCACTGGGATATGGAGAAGCTTAAAACTAACAGGTGAATCAAATTAGGGGCGGAGCAGGTAGTCATACGGGCGGAGCAGGTAGTCATACGGGCGGGAAGGCAGACAAAGGGAGGAAGACGAGACCTGAAATGAGGGTGGATTACTACTACAAAATAAAACCGGAAATACTGATGACAACCATGAAACATGAAGTAAGAGCATGGCAAAACCTGACAATCACTAATATTTTACAAAGTTATGGCCATCATTACTGTGCCTACAAATGTTATTACATTCACCTTTGGTTTCACTTCAAATTAAATAATATATAAAGTCGAACTAGGAATATTATTTACAACCTGCCCAACTGGTCGTCCAATGAATAATACAATTACAGATGTTATTAGATCCCCAGAATACAGGAATAACATTTGTGTCAAAAACAATGGGAATGATGGATAAAGCTACAATAATAGGACTGAGGATATCAAAACAACAAAATGATTTCAAGTGAATGTTGTTTCCCGCCAATGAAAATAAAAAATTCAATTTCCGAGGCTGAGTTGTGCTCAGCTGTTGGCAAATTAGATGAAGTGTGCACATGGCCTGGAACTAGAAAAGTGGGATGAAAACTGATCTTATCATTAAATTGAACACAGGTATAAGTCAACAATAATCGCACAAATCAAAGTAAAACGTTAAAAACACCACAAAGAACATGATTACCTTGGCATTACCATCTTTCAAAAGATAATCTGCCACTGATCTCAAAGTGCATACAGGGCAACATCAACAAATCACCAACAGACATCAGCAACCGTACAGTGCAGGCAGCGTAGGGCTCTCGCAGCTACACCATATCTCTTTTGAAGAGGAACTGCGGTCAACGCCTGTTGGTTCCTTTGTCTGTTGCAACAGCGGCAAGGTTTTGCAATATAGCGGTGTCGACCTATTATTTTCTAGTGACACATATCATCAGGCCACTTCATGTTTTACTCGGCAAAATTCTCAAGTTGGGGTTTCACCCTTTCCACAGTTGCTTCCTCTTCCTCTTTGGTGTAGCTGCTGTGTGTTTCTTTGTCAACTGTTTTTTTTTTTTCAGTTGTCAAGCTGTATCAAAACTGCAACATGTTCTTACCCCACACATGATGTATGACAATTTATTCATCAGAGCTCACAGTGACCATTTTAGTTTGCTCTAAATTCTTCAACTTACATTATTCCGGAGGAAGAAAAGGTGATAATGGTAGATTCTGTACAATTAAAAGCGGTATCTTATTATTGTACTTTTTTTTTCTCAAAACTGTGGAGCAATAGGGTGTGTGTGTGTGTGTGTGTGTGTGTGTGTGTGTGTGTGTGAGACACAAGCTGACTTTACTTCCACATGTTGTTGCCACTCATTAACAGTAGTTTTCTTGCTCTTTATGTACCTTTAGTGAACATCTTAATACTGATACGCGTATGCTCAGTCAGCTAAAGTTATTGTTTTCTGTGAAGTCCCTGAACAAAGCCTAAAGAGAAATTGGCATAATGACAGAATAGGTTGTATGTGCACGCTCTTTCCACCACACACCCACTTCTCACTCTCTGTATCTCAGATGACACGCACCAGCTCCTGTCCCGGCTGCTGACTGTTGAGCCGTGAAATTCCCCATCAGTGTAGGAGCGCTTAGCTTTACATTACATGTGTGCACAGGATGACTCACTACCAGCGTCATCAGTTCCCTCAAGAAGTAAATCATGGAGGAGGTCAATGTGGTTTAACAGCCCGGGAGCAAACATGTATATTTGATTCTTTGACTGCAATCAAAAGAGCTTTGGGGGGGGTGTGGGGTCCAATCAATTACAATGTTCCTGGATCAATGAACTTAATTTGAAAGCTTCCCCTCACAGCATCAAGTCAGAGAAAAAATGCCTGGACAGATGTGCAGTGTGTGTAGATTTTTGATTTTCGGTTAAAAATGTCTGTCAACTGTACCTTCAGGCTGAGTTACAAGTTTTGACGGATGGAAAGTGACTTAGATGGTAAAGTTAGGTCAGAGATACTGAGTACCTGAGTAAAGACTGAGTGAACTTTTGCCAACATTTGACGGCAAATTAGTATCTCCTTACTTATGAAAGTAATCTTAAAACACTAGTTATTAATCCAACTTGTGGATGTATGGGACACGGCACTCGCAATGTGTTATATATACATATACACAAATGAAATAAAATAGAGGCATTTGATTATTTTGAACAAACACCATATTATATTTTATTTTTTTAAAACCATACTCCACCCCTCGAACGAGCCCTTCAAAAGTTAGAATAAACACAGTGCAAGCTGAACTATTCAAAGAACCTGCATGTGCTCACCACCAAGACCCAGCAGTGTCGTTCACACACCTTTGGTAAACTCTCCTGCTGATTCATACTTCTTTTTATTTCTGTGAGTGAGATGAATATATTGATATCAACCTCATGCGTTAAGAAGATGTGTTAAGCATAACGACTTTAACGCTTGGGTTGTCTTCCCATCCAAATCAGACGCTTTTTAATGTTTTTGTCTCTTTTTTTAACAATTTTGAACCTTTTTCAATGTTCAACACTACGTAACACTAACTTATTAACTTTAGTTTTACAGTTATTGTTGGAATTTACGGTCAATTAACCTAATTTTTAGGAAATAATACCTGATGTTTGAGTTAGAAAAGCAGAAATTATGAAATATTTAGACTAAAATTAAAGGAATTTATGTTGACGGATAATCACAGACTGGAATATGTCAACTTTTACCGATTACTATTTCAAAACCACTTCAACTTTTTTTCTCCAAATGCTATAAAATTGAATAAGACACCCCAAAATTAATGAAAGTAGAGATTTGTACTTGCCAAAGAGCGTTGTGTGGAATCAATCATGTTATTTTGGGTAGAACATTGATATAGGAAAGTGGGTCGGTTTGACACGAGGACAACATGAAGGTTAAGAAAGAGGGAAACAGTTAAACAGACACCTTTCAAAGCTTAAAAGGAACATGCTATACTTTTTTTGTTTAACCCATACATGAAATAGAAATGTCATGTGGTCGTTTTAGGATAAATAACATGCTGTAATTAATTTGATTCTGAAAAATGAATGTATGCAGCCACCTGGAGTCTTGTTGTCATAGGAAGGGGTGCAGATTTGGTTTCAGAAGTGGGGGGCAGTGGAGATTATTATTATATTATATTATATTTCATGTGCTAACCCTATTATCACATTTTAATGTCTTTAATTATGATCACCTATCGTTTCTATACTTCACCAAAGACAGCCCTTTTAGTGAGTGAATCAACCTAAAACAGTACAAGTGAAAATGGACACATTTAGCTGGTAAAGAGCCAACAGATGATAGTATGAGTTGTTTTATCACCTCCCAAGTGGACAAAATTATCACACCAAGATTGATATCGATCTTACTCTCGGAAGGAGAGAAATCAAGCATGTTTCCCAAAATGTCGAACTACTGTACTTTTTTTTAAAGACTAGTGGCAGTACTGCAGCATTTCTCTCTCTCCCTCCCTGCTGGCTCACTGCTGTAAACAGTCCTCTCCCAAAAGCCTGTAATGTCTCCGCTGCCTCCTCTCCTCCCCAGTGTAATGATCCTGCAGTGAAACAGGATCAGGAAGAAGGAGTTGGGAAGAGTCCTCCAGGACCGCGAGATGGACGATAATGGACCGTAGAGTGTAGACATCCATTAAGTGGTCTGTTTCCTGAGAGATACAGCAATCATCAGCCCTCAAATAGCATCGTATGTGTCTCTGCCAGGATGCACCCATTAACACCAACTGGGTCCAGGTACTTGAAGATTCTCAGTCGTCTGGATATCGACAAACTAAGTAAAATAAAATATCCTCATGACTAAGTTTTCGTTTTAATAGAAGTTTTAGATATAAGGTACTGTACAGATTGCAGATCTGCAGTGTGTTAATGCAGTTGCCTGCAAATGTTCTGTGTGCATCTGTATACAGTGCATGTGTGAACGTATTTGCTTGCGCTGGATTTATATGCCCATAAGGATACTTGTGGTATGTTACCTCACAGCTTTCTGGATCGGCAAAACTCTCTGTTGTCCTCTGAAATAATCACACAGGTCCTCGCCTGCTGTATACTGCTTCTGTTCTGCTCTTTAACCACAGACTGATACATTTATATGCTCCTGTTTAAGGAGAGCCAGACATCTCATCAGTTTCAGCCCGCACGGCCTACAGTGCTTGCAGAGGACAGCTTGTGATTTGTGAGGCACTCTGCAGGCCTTGAGGTCTGGAGCGAGGACCATAAGAGGCAGGGTGGCATGCAGGAACAGCAGCAACAGCGAGGGTGGTAATGTGGCGCGAGGCAACAAGTGTGAGAAAGATGGCAGATCGTATGAGGATGCATGTCTGTTTGAAATGTTTCTAGCAACACCGCATGATGAATAAAGTGTTCTCTAACTTTGCGTTGAGCACAAGGCATTCATCATGTTTGTTAGTGTTTTATGACAGTAGGCCTAAGATTAATTTTTACTTCAAGTATTAATTCAAATAAATAGTTGAGAGCATAAAGTCTGTTTCTATAAGTCAAGACAGTTAATGATGTTCTGATTCTTGCCGTCCAAAAAGTACATATTTCACTGTTATTTTTTAAGCTTTTGAAACATATTTGTATCCACTGCCTCCTTTATTCTGCTGATACCCTGGCAAATAGATCAGATTTAGTAAATCACTAGTTTAAGACTAGGTAGTAGTTACTAAGAAGTTAGGAAGAACTTAACAAACAGTTTTAGTAATGCATTTATGAACAGATGGTGCAACCCAATCCTGGAGATATTCATTACATAACTGGATCATACGAGATGTCCAGTTTATTGACAATAATTATACAGATGAAAACAGTAATTGATGGCGGGAAACTGACTGACTGTCAGATTGTGAAATGTTTTGTTGGTCTCTGGCAGACATTCCCAGAATCAGCATCAGTTTAAAAAGGAAAATGAGGACACGCTGTCTTGATCTGGGTACATGTCAATCCTGATTGTTTGTGTTTGCTTCTTTGTTTGTGAGTATTATTTTAACCCATAAATACTTGCCCTTCGTGCATCCAGCCTGTGCAATCAATGAAAATCCAGCAGTAATCCTGACTACATCGGTTGTGCAATTCAAGACATTTCATAGAACCTCAAACCTCAAATACTTCCTAAAAAGTCAAGAACATCTGGCTGTTGTTTTGTTTCACTCTGGACTGTTACCATTACTGAAACATCCAACATGACGACGCTGTTCCAGGGTGTTGGTTGGAAGTTATTGTGCCATTGAGCTCAACATCTTCTAAGAAGCATCAAAAGATAACTGCTGTTTTTTTGGGTTCAGCCTCATCCTTTCTCTCTCTGGCTTTCTCGTGTGTGTATCTTTAGATCAATATTTGAGCGACCACATCCTCGTGAGTTTAGCCAGTTAATGAGCGTAGAGAGGACATAGTCAGTCTTGTGTCTGGTCCCTCCGGGTGTCTGGTTTGGCTTGGTTTGGCTCTGGACTTGTTCCCTCTGGCCACTCTCACTGCGTCCCTAGCTTATTAGTTTTCAGTCCAGGCCCTAGCAACAGGGAAACATTTACACCAATGCATGAAAGCACTCAATCAGCACAAGCCATTAATTAGGCCACTGTTTGTTGGATATTTCATGGAGGAAATGGAGAATTGTTGATAGAGACGAGTAGCGAGGTGACAGAGATGCTTCCTATGCCACCTGCTGCTTCTCTCTCTGCCCAGGAAGAATAAGCAGCCAGCTGCTGCTGTCCAGGCTGCCTCTCTGAATGCCTACTTTAGCTTTAAGGTCAATACAGGAAAGGGTTTTGGTCTTGTAATGTGGCATTGTCTGCGTCTGTATTCAGGGCTCTTTGTGCTGCTTAAAATTGATGGTGTGCATCTCCCGAGCGTGTTTTATTGGCATAAAGAGAGGGATGTTGACATTTGGTAAATGTAGCATAACAAGATGAACCACAGCCTCAGCTGACACTGATGCTAAACACACAGTCATGTTTTCTCATCTGGTTTTAATACCAAAGTACAGACAACGGCGTCATGTTCTGCTGTTACAGAGGCTTGAATCAGGTTCGATTTGGCTCCATCCAGCAGACAAAATGTTTAATCTTGTGGGATGACGGGTTACCAAAACTCTGAGCATTTCTTGTTAAATCCACCAAGTATTGTCGTGGTTGGCTTGCAATTGGGCAGTGTCAGGAAAACACACCCAAAACACCAAATTAAAACCTGCTCTTAGTGTGACGGCACTGAGATAAAATGCTTGTCTTGTAATATGAATATACCATTATACGGAGTACTTTACATGTAAACTGTCTGGTGGTGTGCAAAAAAATTGATTCATATTAAAATTTGATTGTATGTCTACTGCAATCACATGATAGATAGGTAGGTAGATAGATAGATAGATAGATAGATAGATCTTTGGTTTTGAATCAAAAATCGATATTGAATCGAATCCTGAGCCTTAAAATCGGAATCGAATCATGATATTTTCTGAATCGTACACCCTAATAAATCACCCAAAAATGTGTCTAGTAGTAAAGCTAGTGTCCAGACAGTATTCCTGGGAACACAAAATGATCATTCACATTAGAAATATAACATCAGATTCTAACCTAAGGGGAGATTACAAAGGGATTTTTGAAAGCAGTACAGAAAGATGGAAAAGTTTTTCTTTTTTTTAAAGAAAGCGGGTGGGTAGTGATTAGAGAAGCCATGACCAACCCATAGCCAACACTATTCTAGATGAGTTGTAAGGGCTTAAAACATAAGGGGAGAGAGAAAGGATGTTGAAACAAAGAAGCAGATAAAACTGCATGCTGAGCAGCTTTTAGGATGTGTGTGCAAAGTAGGTGTCTGCATTCATGCTTACCACAACTGCTCTGGATAAGTAAAGGTTAAATCTCTGCAGCGCCAGCATGATTGACCGACTGCCCAGCTGGTTTTGATTCTGGTTATCTAATCTGAGACAGGAAACCAGCAGTGCTCTACAGCCTGAGACCTGGACAGAGGTCTCGCAGAAGACACAACTCTCTTGTTTTTGCTAGGCTTTACTTTTGAAACATATGAATAGTAAAGACTGAGTCTAGCCTTGACCCTCTCTTTCTTCAGATTGCAGGTTTCATCAACGCCATTCACCCATTTTGTGGCGACGCGGAGAACCTGACAGCCTTCCGCTTCTACGCCCTCAACCCCATCGTGGATCCTTGGGTCTTCATCATCTGCCGCAAGTCCGTGTTTCAACACCTTTGGTCTCTGCTGAACTGCCGCTTCGGCAGAAAAGCTGTGAAGACGACAGCACACTGTGCTCTGTCTTTACCCCTAGACACTCAAACTCAGAGCGACCCCAGAGACGGGAGAGTCCCACAGACCAGCATGTTCTCCAGTTTACCTCTGTGACCCAACAGAAGCCCTTGGCTCGGAGGCCTCGATGCCTGATAAAACATGGGAGCAAATATGTGAAATGTAACGTTAACATTTGCATACAGGACTCGTCATTTTAAGACACAAACAAAGTATCCGTCACAATGGAAATATTTCAACATGAAGAAACTTTGGGAAAATCTATTGCACTAGATTTTAAAATTCCATTGACTAATGAAAGCTCTTCCCAAGTTCCATGGAGAATTGTCCCATGAATAAACAGCACTGTAACTTAGCACTAAAAAATACATGAATCCATGTCACGACTATGAAAAATCTGAATATATGAACTCGGGTAAAAGCTATATGGGTAAACAATATGCATGAATGTATACTGTCTTCTTTTTTCTCTCAGCCTTTTCTTTAAGACTACTAGGTTGTCCACATCGACTGATCAATGACATGAGATGCAGGTCACACTTAACCTGAAGATTACATTACGTCATGTCATTACATGTCATTTAGCTGATGCTTTTTATCCAAAACGACTTACAATTGTTGGATATGTCAGAGGTCGCACGGCTCTGGAGCAACTAGGGGTTAAGTGTGTTGCTCAGGGACACATTTGTTGATGTATCGCAGTGGGAATTGAACCCAGAACCCCCACACCAAAGGCATGTGTCATATCCACTGAATATTAATTAAGAGTATCCTTTAGGAAGATGACAATTTCTTTACAATTATAGTATTATGTAGTCAGTGACAGGTCACTTGTGACAGGTCACTTGGTTTCCCAGGCAAGGTGAAGTATAAATAGAAACCATTAGCAGGCTAGTAGTAGCAAAGTACAATGTTCCCCATTTTAGTTTTGCATTATCCCTTGCTAACATTTGCTAATTAGCACTAGACACAAAGTACAGCGGAGACTGACGTCATCAGTTTCGCAGGTATTTTGTCATAAACCAAAGTACCAAACAAACTTTTTGAACCAATGATGGCACTAAATGAAAACCACCAAATTCACCAAAGTTATCATAATTCATCATTTTAGCACCATAGAGAACTGTGCCAAATGCATGGCAATCCAAGCATATACACCTCAGGGTGGTGTTCATGAAAAAGTCAGGGGATCACCAAAAGTCATTGGGCTTCATCTTCTCAGGAAACAAGAACGTCTGTACAAGGTTTCATGGCCATCCATCCTATAGTTGTTGGGATACTTTAGTTTGCACCAAAATGGTGGACCAACAGACATCTTCAGAGCGATGACACTAGCGTGGCTAAAAAGGGTTTTCTAAAAGACAAATCTTAAATTTTGAGAAATTACTTATTTACTATAGAATGCAAATCTGGTTTCCAGCTGTGTTGCATTTACATTCACTAACATGGACCACGCCACAACGATATGTTAGTTTAAAGATTTAATGAACATTATGAATGTGATGACAGGGTGAAGGAGACTCAGAGTGGGGGTTCTGTCTCGGAAACAATTTTCTGCCCGTACAGTTTACAGTCCCCCAGACGATACCTAGAAGAGACAAGAGAGAGGTGCACACGGGATAAACAGGAAGGGATGAGAGAGAAGATGGAAGGATGAAGAGGGAACGGGAGGGTGGGTCAAGCAATTAGAGATAACGAGGCGGCTGCATGGCACGGTGTATGTAGTTTTGTCTGGTGATTAGAGGCGTGTTTTAGGCGTGGCCCTGCTCCCGAACCTAAGTTAACAACTTAACTACATTTGTACCTGTGAAATTGGTCTTGGAAATGGTTACGTGTCTTGACTCATAGTGCAACACTGTTCAACCTTCACCGACTGTAAACTATGAAAGGTGAATATGAACATTATGGGGAAATATATGCAATAATAGTTTAGAATCACATCTTGTTGGTTGTTGTTGTCAGTTCAAAAAGGAAGACCCCATTGTAAAAAAATATCCAAAGCTCTCTCGCGATCCTAAAATACAATGACTTAGTAAAAATAGCTTATTTATTGTTTGTTTTAGGCTGAAGTTGATCTGAAGGTAAACCTGCCTTTTTGGAATTTTGACTTCAATCTTTTTGAATCAGAGCAGTTAATCCAAGATTTAGGACTATTCCAAAATCAGGTTTAAAGACTTCTTTATTCTCAACCAAATATTTTCTATTCCTGTCCGGCTGATAATGCTATTGTACCGCATGCACATTGGCTTCCAGTCTTCCTTCTACTTTTCACTGATTTCTAAGCTACCTATGATGATTGCCTGTGAATGTTAAACTTTGCTGCTGCAAAATGCACTGTGACAATTAGTTTTATGTTGTTGTTGTTGTGACTTTAATACCATTATTGCATTTAAATGTAGCGTATTTATTCCTTTTCTCTGTGATATAATGTTGTGTATCCTTACGGTTGTGCTGGTTTGGTTTATGCATTGGACTGCAGAGACACAGGGATAACAGACGTGGGGATTTGAGTTCAGTTGTAGATACTGTAAATATAGTTTTTGACTGTGTTGATTTTTGCTTTATAGATTTTACTCAGTCTTGCATGACCCGAGGTAAGTCAGACACAATGCCACTTGCACATTTGGTCATTGAGGGTATTTAAATTGAAAGAATACATTTTTTAATAATAAAGTTGCAGTCATTATATGGTACACATTTTGTTCATGTGAAACAAAATATTGTTTGTGTGAAAAAAAACATCTCACAACGTACAGTATGTCTGTGTAAGTTTCCAAAGAGTAATCTTTATGCTGAATTTATTTTAGTGTAACAGTTATACGTATTAAAAACACACACTGCTCTCAGCCCATGTATAGTTATGAGTGTTATTAGACCCAAGCAAGTTTTCTGTAAAATCACAGGATATGGAATGAGAGATGTGATGAGATAGACAAAATTATGTTTAGGTTTAGACAATCTTTATGTTGTCTTGTTAAACCCCAACCTTGACTACTCTGCTACATTTAATTGACATGCTGTGCTCCGTTTTAGAAGACTGTAGCCATTTGGACATGTGAACAGCTTTTACTGTATGACACAATTGAAAAGAAGTATTAAGTAACATGACAACCGTAATATGCTCCATTACAGTAATTGATTGTTAACGTTGGATATTCGATGTTCCCCGTGAATGTTATTGTGACATACCGATTCAGGTTGCACTGTGTTTTATTTTTATGTTCACTTTTATTCACATTTTAAAGGTTATTGCCTGCAAAGTTCTTATTATTGTGGGTAAATGTTTGTGGTTGTCATGATGCAACCTGGGGAAAGCAGACTGATGGTTTTGAAATCCAATGTGGTTTTGACAGCACAAAACAGTCAAATGAAATGAATCATTTATTTGAGGATTTTCAGAAGTGAAAGGTACGGAACAGGAATACAGCCACGGGTGAAAAATGTATGTGAGTTCTGACTTTAATCTCAGAATTCTGAGAATAAAATCAGAACTCACATCAATCTTTCACCAGTGGCCCTAATCCTCTTCTGTAGAAAGGGCATATATTTCTAAAATGTGACATGTTCACAGATTGTCACAGACGTGTGATTCAGAGTAATAGAAAGTTTCAATACTGACATCAATATTTACATTAAAAACTGCTCGTTTATGTGGGAATTAAGGAGGGCTCTTTATAAATACAAAACAACATGCAACACTAACAATAATGCAAGAGCTGAATGATTACAGCGTACTATGTAAACTGTCTCATTTATTTGTATTATTGGTTTGCCATCTTTCATGACTCAGATAAACATTGACCTCAAAGTCTCATATAGATAGGTACAGTAAGAAGACCTGTGGCTGGTACTGTAGCACCACTATGTGGTGAACTAGTGTACACTTCTTAAACTGAGTGCACATTTGTAAGTCACTATGTGCAACTCATGTTGCTTAAAATGCCTCCTCGACTCATTCACTTCCTCGCGTCTTAGTCCCTACCACCAAGGAAGCATGGTAGAGATGGGAGGAAATCATCGGAAGAGAAAGGAAACAAAAAATGTGTTTTAGAGGGATTAGACAACCTTTCCTCTGACGCGCCACATGAAATAAGAGCTATTAGACGGCCTTCACCGTGGAGGGACAAAACAACTTCTGGTTCACCAGAGAACCGAGGAGTCAAGTCAAATAAGTCATATGAGATGCAGCTATAGTTTCTAAGACAACCACTTGTCAGTGGCAAAAAGGGTTAACTTAATTTGATGTAAATCCTTGTCCGTAATGTGCTTCCCGGTTTTGAGTTGCTCAAGAAAAAAGATCCCCCGTGGGGTTTGAGAGAATAATTCACATGCAAGAGTAATTACAGTAGGATGTGGCTCCCACCCCACTGTGGTTTATTTTATCCACAGCTCTCACAAGTGACCGGCTTAGCCTATTGCAACATTAATGCAGCGGGATTTGTTCATTACACAATCTACGTCTGGAAGAATGACTTTTTAGAACTTAACCACGAAAGTTTAAATAGTTTCTTTGATGTATTAAAAAAAGAAAAAAAAAAAAATCGGTCTGCTTTTAAATCATGAGTGGAATACTTAAACCCTAGAGTTCTGACTGTCTACGCATTCAGTGACGTCTTTAACTTTTCTTGACACATAGCACCCCCCCTTGCTTATGTGCCCTTTTCATTCTATGGATGCCTGTAAATTAGACATTTTTAACTATGTTTCAGCACTTTCAACTGGTTCTCAACTCATCTGTACATGATTTATAACTAAAAGGTATGTTACTGTAAATACATAGCCTGTGTATTCACCGATCAAAAGACGGACTCCAGAGGGCTAAAATTGACACACTATCCTCACAACGGTCACAGAACCATTTTATTTTTAGTAAACTCTGAGAACATACCAATCACACCTTTAAAAAAAAGACAACTGTGTCAGACTTTAGTCATTCTGAGTGGAAAATTCAAATCCAAGAAATCGCCATGTAACTGACTCCAGAAAAGCTCTATGAGTAGCTTTCTGTTTCAAACAGCTTGATGACAATGGCCTCGCGGGGCCGCACTTCCAGTGTGTCCAGAGTTGTTGAGCCCAAACGATCCATTCTCGTGTTGGCCACGAACACTCCAGCTTTGGGCAGGCTCGGGGCCCAGGATGGATCCACGGAGTGAACCTCGGACCCGACGTTGAGCAGAACAAGGAAGTGGACACAACCCCAGGAGCGCAAGAAGGCCAGGATCGGGGGAGATGAAGGCGAGGGAAGAGTGGAGTTGGAGGATGAGGAGGAGTCGATGGAAGCAGTGAAAGGAAGGAAAGTGAAGCTGCCAAACAGAAGAGCTTCTTCTCTTGCTCTGGAGTGACTGAGAGAGGTGAAGAGGGCAACAGCTGACCGTTGCTTTTTCTCCTTTTCCTGAGGGAGGGATGGTAGACAAGTGACAAGATTTAAACCTTATGACACAACTACTTCAGCTTTACAGGACTTAAATGTACTCAGGATACACTTTCTAGGAGGGAAATCTGGATCTATTACTCACCGATCGGGTGTCTGATGGGTTGTTCGTGTCTCCGTGTGACAAGCCGACTTTCATGGACACATTCTGGGAGACAGAAACGTTTCATTTGGTAATGTGAACTTTGAAAATGCATAATTTATGAACTCAAAAGTCATCCCACCTGTCTTGGGTCGATGTCTGTGTCATACTGGACTGCGGGTGATCCTGGCAGAGTCATTATTAACACCAGGAGTAATTTCTTCAAGTCATGGGATGCGTTGCCTCCAACCTGCAGACACATTGCAGTTGTACAATAACACCCTCTCTGCACCAAAGCACTTTAAAGTGACAGAGTAAATTGTTTTTGTCATTCGGTTAATGCTGAAACGATTAATCGGTCAACAGAAAAGGAATTTGCAACTCTCTTGGTTATTGACTACACATGCATGCGTCTTACTGTCCAGCTGGGCCATATGTCTTCTTCTCTTGTTTGCAGGTGCATCTCTATGGAATTAGCAACTTCCTCGGGAGACAAGAGGTGTTGTGAAGGTGGCAGAATTGACCTCATGACCACATCCACCAGCGTAACGTTGTGCCGGCTGGAGTTCTTTAGAGAAGGGAGAACGTCTCCGGTTTGTCTTACCACCACAATCCTAAAGATACACAAAGACACACACACACACACACACACACCTTTTAAGCTTCAATTCTTGATGAAAAAAAATACAAACAAAAAACTCCATCCACTGTGTGTTTAATCATACCTTTCCTCATCCTCCCTGCTGAATTCTTTAAAGACACCTTTCCACTCCAGGAGTGTCTGAAATGTAAATATTTTATTGGAAGCGAGTGTGTGGAAAATCTGCTTTTTAGAAAACAAAATTTGTGAGTGGGCATCATTTTACCTCTTCGGAATACGCTGCATCTGTGTCACAGATTGCAAAGCCTGCCACACCCTGCTCCAGCCAGAACCGCAGTGCATGCTGTGGAAAGAAATAAAAAACAATGTGTATCATGTTTTAAGAAATCCAGCATCACATAAAACTTAACATGTTGAAGTATTATGACCAGTTAGCAGGTTTTACATGTGCTGTGAGGTTTGATGTCTCATCTGCGTCTCCTGCTACACCCTGAGGTCCCAACAGATCCACCTCACAGACGTTTAACACCACTTTGAGATCTGCAGGATCGATCCAAAAAAAGCTCATTAAGTCTGCCTATGCAGGTTGGCTGAGATAAAAGAAGTCCTTCACTCACCTGCTTTTTTGCTCTCTGAGAGCAGATGTAGGATCTGAGGCAGAGTCCCAAACCCTTCTCCAGTTGCATTGAGGTTTAAAGGAGAAGCCTTCTTATCAAACAGAGCCTCCAGGATGAGAGCTCCTATACCCAGGGACCTGAGGTAGGGAAGCTGCTCACACAGCGCTTCAGAGATTAAACATTAGACAGAGTTAGTTTTCACATTTGTAATACATTTTACACATTCTAGTTACCAAGAGCTTTTCTATGTTTTGTTCTTCATGCAACAGATGCAGATTATATATAAGGTAGTAGTATGTTGTTTTTAAGGAGACTTATCTGCACTTCACCAGTGTACATATGTTAGCTATTCAATGTTCCTATGTGGGATCAGAAAAGTAAAATGCATGCGGCATGTGTTAGCCCACAACATTACTGCTGTGATGTCTACACACACAGTCGGTGTCCTGTGAGATATCAAGTTGTTTTCCGCCCTAAGGAAATTGTTATCTACAACTCTTCAAAGTATGACAAACTTTGGCCTAAAGCCTAGAGCCTTAGTATTGTGGTCAGATTGAATTGTCTAATACATAGTGAACATAACTCTCTGATTAATATCAGCCAGCTGGAAGAAACTGGATCTCCCCCATTTAACAATCTCTGAGCAAGACTACTTTACTAACGCAACTTCTCTGGCACCAGGACAGCTTCAAGTTCACCATTATGTCAACTGGTTTGTGCCAATTATTTGTATATTATATATATATATATATATACATACATACACACACATACACATACATACACAGCACATTTACATTAAGAACCGTCATTACTTGTTTGTTTTGTACATTCTTAATGCATTTTTCTTTAACAGCAACAAATATGACACCAGTTTGTAAGCTATTATTGCATAGAAATACTGAATGCATTGCACATAGGGGGGGGGGGGGG
>NC_048409.1:12126415-12130722 GCF_013103735.1 Etheostoma cragini
TTTTTTTTTTTTTTTTTTTTTTTTTTTAAAGGAGGCAGGGGGTCAAAGGTGTTATTTTTTCTATTGACACCGGGGTTTCCTCACCATCGATGCCCTCTGACTCCTCGGCCTGCAGCTGGTAGAACAGTGACTTCTGCCACCACTTGAGGGGCGTAGCAACCGGCCGGGGGCTCAGCGTAATGACAGCGATGCAGGTGGCGAGCATGGCCATCCACGCCATCCAGAACAGCATCACCAGGTAACAACGCACCTTCCTCCAACCCGGACCCCCTGCGGCGACCTGCAGCTCGTCCTTGGTCATGGGCCGCCACTGCTGGAAAGGCTCCGGTTCCGGTTCAGGCTCCGGGATGAGCAGGTTGGCCGACTCTGAGCCGCTCAACCTGCTCGACATCCCGGACCCTGCCACGCTGCCGTACCCGGCGCCTCCCGCGTTCAGAGGCATCCTGCCTGACTGCAAGTACGTCACATGTAGTTAGATAAGGTGGTTTCATTTCAGTGTGAATAAGCATGCGGACACTCGTGTTGTAGCAGGCAAAAGTTGGCCAAGTGTAGCTGGGCTGAAGCTTTGTTTGGATCTGTATGTTTGGTTTATCCATTCCATACCTCATCAGCGGCCTCTTCATCACTTTGAGCCATGTGATCCACGAAGGGACTTGCC
The DNA here is from genome assembly GCF_013103735.1 of Etheostoma cragini. Lineage (NCBI taxonomy): Eukaryota > Metazoa > Chordata > Actinopteri > Perciformes > Percidae > Etheostoma > Etheostoma cragini. The sequence continues at coordinate 12,127,074 of NC_048409.1, forward strand.
CAGGTGCTGCAGGATTTAACGTTTCTACACGGTGTGCACGGCGCACACACAAAGCATGTAGCTCTACCGGGACCTACAGCCAACTTGCCCCAGCTACTACCTGTCTCACACAGGTGTTTACATTTATTAAATTAACTGCTTTGCCACGCTACAGGTCAAGTGACACACAATTGATTGACTAGTAAAAGGACTGTAACTTTAAAAGATATCCATTTAATCATATAGTTGATTTTCATGAAATATATATTTTTGTATCACAATTGCTCAAACTATCGCTAGGCTATATCCTGACAGTAGGACTACTACACATATTCAATTATCTGCGTAAAAAACGTCACATTCCTCTGCCTCTACCTGGTGCTAAAACTACCTAATGGCAGAACGAGAACAACCAATCAGAGCCGAACAAATATGAATCAAGATTATGTTTCTGCATTGACCATTTCTTGCTTCAACGATCGTCATAAACGTTTCAATTTACAAGGAATGATGATTTTGTCTCTCAGTAATTCATATTGCATGGCGATCACAGGGGTAATTCTAGGCTACAGGAGCCAACCCCCCCAGTTGTGTCACAAAGCAGATATATAATAAGACATATAATAAATCATACGATTATATAAGGACAACAAATTAACCCCTTACTTGACTTTTTGTGGCACTGTACTTTCTTCTTCTCTGTGTTTGTAACCTCTGTGTATTGTAGAATGCAGCTGGATTTAGACTGTTTCAAAGATAATAATGACAAAAATTAACTGACATTTCTGTTTAGTTCTTATGTAATGGTGACATTTTGCAGAGACAAACTGTAGCTGACAATAGTTGCTGGTTTAGAGGCCCTCTGGTGGCCATATGATGTACTCGCTGCTGTATGGCGTAAACAGTTGCTTAGTTCATAGTAGGCTATGTCTTTGGACCATTGAAAGGCTCCAGCCAATCAGGTCAGGTTCTAACCCAGTATCATCCTCCTGTGAGGCAACACAAACCACTTTGTCCACATGTTGCTTATTAAAATGCCACTAAAACACAGTCACAGTCCTTACTCACATTGTCTGAGGTTTTACGTCCTTTTCTTCTTTTCCACCTCTTCTTCCTCTTTGCCTTTGTCCACAAGTGTTCCCAGCCTAACAGTGCGGTCCTGTAGTGAGTATTTCAGTGTGCTCTCGTGTCAGGAGTTAGGACGTGAAAAGGACTGTCTGTCCAATAAGTACTCTGCTCAGTCAATTGATACAGAGGTGCTGAGCCTCACCACACCCTCGCAACAAATTCTGAAGAACACATGCCAACCCCCCCCCCAAAGTCCCTCATGTGGTAGTTTTGACTTTAACTTGAGCTATCCTGCTTTTATTTGTGATACTTTAGATAGATGGAATAGAAATGTGTGTTTTATTTATCTCCTGTATAGTTTTCAGTCTGTGTGCTGAATGTCCCACACTTTTATTTGGGTTTGAATGAAATGCTGGATTGTAAATTCAACGCTCTCATCTGAATTTCAGCCCATTCCTATTCAAACTTTATTTTGGTATTACATTAATGTTTTTTGTGTGTGTAGGTAAACAATAAATCAATTGATCTATAATAATTATTATATTATAATAGTTGAAGTGTGTGTTAGGAAATGATTGGGCAACTATTTTGATAACTGATTAATCATTTGAGTGATTTTCAAGCTAAACATGTCAAACATTTGAAATTTTGCATTTATTTAGGGTCTCATAACTAAATATAGTTGTAGATTGGACTGTTGGTTGGACAAAGCAAACAACTTGAAGACATCCCATTGGGCCTTTGGCCATTTTATTACTATTTTCTTACATTTTATACACAACTGTTTTGGTTAGAAATGACTCAACAGATACGGCTTTAAATTACTGTAAATCTAAACAAATATTAATGTGAACGGACTGTTCTTATACAGTGAGGAAAATGAGAATTTGAACACCCTGCTATTTTGCAAGTTCTCCCACATAGAAATCATGGAGGCGTCTGAAATTGTCATCACAGGTGCATGTCCACTGTGACAGACATAATCGAAAAAAGAAAATCCAGAAATCAAAAAGTAGGATTTTTTAAAACTATTTATTTGTATGATACGGCTGCAAATAAGTATTTGAACACATGAGAAAATCAATGTTAATATTTGGTACAGTAGCCTTTGTTTGCAATTCCAGAGGTCAGACGTTTCCTGTAGTTTTTCACCAGGTTTGCACACACTGCAGAAGGGATTTTCGCCCACTCCTCCCCACAGATCTTCTCTAGATCTGTCAGATTTCTGGGCTGTTGCTGTGAAACACGGAGTTTGAGCTCCCTCCAAAGATTCTCTATTTGGTTTAGGTCTGGAGACCGGCTAGGCCACGCCAGAACCTTGATATGCTTCTTACAGAGCCACTACTTGGTTCTCCTGGCTGTGTGCTTCGGGTCATTGTCATGTTGGAAGACCCAGCCTCGACCCATCTTCAATGCTCTAATTGAGGGAAGGAGGTTGTTCCCCAAAATCTCGCAATACATGGCCCCGGTCATCCTCTCCTTAATACAGTGCAGTCGCCCTGTCCCATGTGCAGAAAAACACCCCCAAAGCATGATGCTACCACCCCCCTGCTTCACAGTAGGGATGGTGTTCTTGGGATGGTACTTCCCATCATCATCCTTCTTCCTTCAAACACGGTTATTGGAATTATGACCAAAAAGTCTATTTTGGTCTCACCGACCACATGACTTTCTCCCATGACTCCTCTGGATCATCTAAATGATCATTGGCTACCTAAAGACGGGCCTTGATATGTGCTGGTTTAAGCAGGGGGAACCTTCCGTGCCATGCATGATTTCAAACCATAACGTCTAAGTGTATTACCAACAGTAACCTTGGAAACGGTGGTCTCAGCTCTTTTCAGGTAATTGACCAGCTCCTCCCGTGTAGTTCTGGGCTGATTTTTCACCTTTCTTGAGATCTTGCATGGAGACCCAGTCTGAGGGATATTGATAGTCATGTTTAGCTTCTTTCGTTTTCTAGTGATTGCTCCGACAGTGGACCTATTTTTTCACCAAGCTGCTTGGCAATTTCCCCGTAGCCCTTTCCTGCCTTGTGGAGGTTTACAATTTTGTCTCTAGTGTCTTTGGACAGCTCTTTGGTCTTGGCCATGTTAGTAGTTGGATTCTTACTGATTGTATGGAGGGGACGGGTGTCTTTATGCAGCTAACGACCTTAAACAGGTACATCTAATTTAGGATAATAAATGGACTGGAGGTGGACATTTTGAAGGCAGACTAACAGGTCTTTGAGGGTAAGAATTCTAGCTGATAGACAGGTGTTCAAATACTTATTTATAGCTGTATCATACAAATAAATAGTTAAAGAATCATACATCGTGATTTCTGGAATTCTTTTTAGATTATGTCTCTCACAGTGGACATGCACCTACAATGATCATTTCAGACCCCTCTATGATTTCTAAGTGGGAGAATTTGCAAAATAGCAGGGTGTTTTCCTCACTGTATATTGTACGTAATGGATATAAATGGAACAGACTATGTTATTAGCCTGTTATGTACTAATCTGTTTTATGCGAGAGAAGTCACACGTCCTCTCTAAAGATTCATTAGTGGTCCACGTTTAATGATGTAAGAGTGCTAATTCCTGGGAACAGCTCTA